>NW_027189658.1:0-118305 GCF_040958095.1 Procambarus clarkii
TCTATCTATTACTATTTATATCTATCTCTATCTATTTGTATCCGTCGATCCTACTAACTCATTTTCCATTAATCTATCCATTTATCATTCTACTCATCTATCAATCTATTTATTCATCTACTTCTCTTTCCATCTATCCATCTACTCATCTATCTAACCATTAATCTATCTACATCCTCCCCACTCCGTCTCCTATCGTTTTCCCAAACTCCCTCCTCCCGTACCGGCTCCTTCTTTTTTCCACCCTCCCGTAACCCTGCTCATCCTCCCTCCTTCTGCCCTTCCCATACCCGCCCCTATTCCATCCCGCCCTTCCCATCGTCTTAACTCTCGGGGCAGTTCTTTACCTTCGTTCTCACTCCTTCCGCCGTTTCTCACTCTCGCCCTCCTTACTGTCTTCCTTCCCTCCCTCCCTCCCGCTGCTAGTCCTTCCCTTCTTACCCTTCCCATAGTCCTCCCTCCCAGCACCAGTCCTTCCCATCGTCCTCTTACCTCCCCCAGTACCTCCTTCACTCCCTCTTCATCCCTCTTTCACCTCACCTACACCTCTTCCCCTGTTCTCCCTCTTTATACCACCTCTAAATCTCCCGCCCCCCCACCGGCTTTGTACCTCTTCCCTCTCACAAAAATTAGGATCAATAGGACCAAAATTAAACTACTTTATGTGTTTAATTTAAGGAAATCATTTTTTCTGATTACGAAAAAGTCTTCAACCATCTCCAGTAATAATTCACAATTAACCTTAATTGAATCAACAGGGAGAGAGGGGGGGAGGGGTGAGAATAAATAATAATTATTCCAAAATACTTAATACTTTAACTAATGTCTACACCTACCATCCTATGTCCGTTCCCTACCTCAGACCATTTCCCCTCTAATTTGGTAAAAATAAGCCTTAATAATATAATAATAAATATATTCAAAAAAATCTGTGGATAGCTACAGCCTCCAGCATATATATATATATATATATATATATATAATATATATATATATATATATATATATATATATATATATATATATATATATATATATATATATATATATATATATATATATATATATATATAAGCCCATAAGCAATCCAGTTGGGATCGCCCCATTGCCGACAAAGTAGCTCCAACATTACTGTAGGCTGTGACAACACCACATGCTACTTCCCGACTTAGAGCTGTAGCAGCTCCCCATGCAGGGGACTTGCTATTAGCAACCCCCAATATCAGCTACTAGCACTCGTCTCACCACAGGCCCTCTGAATGGCTGTGGCTCTCCGCCTCACTGCCCGAATCCACACCGAATACAGGGGTTTTGGTGGCGAGGCAGTGGCCGACAGGTACGGACGACATGGCCTTCTCTGCCAAAGGACAGGAGGATGGCATGCAAGACACAGCGATGTTAACGACATTATAAAGAGAAGCCTTATCACGGAAGGTTGTCCAGCAGAGAGAGAGTCCCGTTCCCTATTGCCCCGCAACTCTGATGAGCCTGTTGGTCGCCCAGATGGGATCACGGTGAACCCCTGGAAGAATAGTAGACAGTTGGTGTGGGACTACACTTGCGTTTCAACTTTAGGCAACACCTATGTTAACTTCAGTGCTGCTCAGGCAGGAGGTGCTGCCAATCACTGGGAAGCAGCCAAGTCACATAAAAACGGAGACCTTGATCACTACTACAATTTTGTCCCCATTGGCTCAGAGACACTTGGTGCCTGGGGTAAAAGTGCTGCAAGTTTTTTGAAGGAGCTGGGGTCCAAGCTAATTGAAACAACTAGAGACCCTACAGCCGTTAGTTTTCTCTTTCAGCGCCTTAGTGTGGAGATCCAGAGTGGAATTGCTCACAGCATCTATGCTTCCTGCCCGCAATCCGAGGAGCTGGATGAGCTGGGGAGTTGTAATATAAATATTATGATTAAATTGTATTTATTTTTTCGTTTCGTTGCCATATTTATCATTAATTTTTAAATTTTCGGTATAAAAATTTATTTTTGTGTCTATGGATGTCTGTCTGTGTGTTTGTTTGAGTGTCCCTGTGAGTGTTTGGGGGAGTGTTTGTCCGGTTATACCTGTGGGTCCACGAGGCCATCTGTGTCCCCTCAGATGGTCTCCCTTATCACAGTTTTTGTCTATAGATGTGTGTCTGTGTGAGTGTTCGGGTGAGTGTGTGTCCGGTTATACCCGTGAGTCCACGAGGCCATCTGTGTCCCCTCAGATGGTCTCCCTTATCACAGTTTTTGTCTATAGATGTGTGTCTGTGTGAGTGTTCGGGTGAGTGTGTGTCCGGTTATACCTATGAGTCCACGAGGCCATCTGTGTCCCCTCAGATGGTCTTCTTTATCACAGTTTGTGTCTATGGATGCAGGCGATGAGTCACAATAACGCGGCTAAAGTATGTTGACCAGACCACACACTAGAAGTTGAAGGAACGACGACGTTTCGGTAAGTCCTTGACCATTCTCAAGTCGACTGAGAATGTGTCTATGGATGTGTGTCTGGGTGAGTGTCCCTGTGAGTGTCCGGGTGAGTGTGTGTGTTCGGTTATACCTGTGGGTCCACGAGGCAATCTGTGTTCCCTCAGATGGCCTTCCTTATCACAGTTTGTGTCTATGGATGTGTGTCTGAGTGAGTGTCCCTGTGAGTGTCCTGGTGAGTGTGTGTGTGTGTGTGTGTGTGTGTGTGAGTGTCCGGGTTTATGTGTAGTTTGGTTTCTGGAACCATTTGTGTCCCTCCCTTCAACTCTTTTCCCTTATTCCCACCTTGGGTTCGAATCCCAGGTGATTAGACCTGCCCTAGGTCAATGGATCCAAGGTATCCATCCGTGGGCCTAACGGATTTCACCTCTTCCCCACTTTACTAGGAGTCAGGCTAATTCCAGCAACCCAGAGAACCTTTCGATACAGAGGCAGCTACAGGAGGGGACCACATAAATTAGTGCCCTGTAGAGTCGTAACCGTTCCGACAGGCTCGATCGCAATCTATCCAGATGAGAACACGTTCTCATCCGACTAGACCTCGCTGGAGTCGCTGTTTGTCTCAAATTTGTACCCTTTATTTATAGTTAGTATTTTTGGTGTACTAATTGATGTGTATTAATTTGTTAATGACTTAGGTAGAGTGATTTGGGGGGAGAGAGGGAGGGGGGGGTTGGCGTGTGTAGTGTATTATACGAGATCGTGCTTGGGTTAGTATTCACCTTGTTGTGCTTGCGAGGGTTGAGCTTTGCTCTTTCGGCCCAGCTCTCAACTGTCAATCAATCAATCAATCAACTATTACTAACTTGTAACTAACAAAAAATTTTCCACGCACACACACACGGGACCAAAGAGCCAGAGCTCAACCCCCGCAAGCACAACTAGGTGAGTACACACACACACACACACACACACACACACACACACACACACACACACACACACACACACACACACACACACACACACACAGGAAGCAGCCCATAACAGCTGTTTAAATCCCAGGTACCTATTTACTGCTAGGTAACAGGAACAACAGGGTGAAAGAAACTGCCTAGTTTAGTTTCTGCCATCACTGGAGGATCGAACACGGACGCTAGGATTACGAGTTGAGAGCGCTGTCTACTCAGCTGTCAGGCCCCGTAGTGCGTGTACTCGTCAAAAACATAATTTGGGAGAGGTTAGGGGAAAGGAATGATGCTTCCTGGGTTGGGGAGTTGGTGTGGGGTTAGTCACTTGGTGGCCTTGGACCTGTGGGGGAGGGGGCGAGGGGGTGGCCAGTTATGAATTTAATGATTGAATTTGTTAAGATAGGGTATTTATGTAAAAGACGCTGTGAATAGATAGTAACAAAAGTGTTCCTGACTGCTGTAAGGTAGTGAGTAACTGACTTGTATGTTAGAAAAATGAATGCTTACTAGAAAATTACCTTTTTTTTGAAAATATTTTTTTGCAAAATAAGTACAAGTTATTTTGTAAACAAAATATGATTATTTTCCTTTAATAAACACACAAGAGCACAAATGGTCCTCGGGAGTCAGAGAGATTGAGAATGAACAGCAAAATAGTAACAAAAAATGAGACAATGATGGGATACTATTTAATTCAAACATAAACCTGTTAAGTATGTAAATTACATTACCACTAAACACGCGTTCACGTACATATGTCAATCAATTTACATAAATAAACATTCACTAATATGTTCCTTTAACAATGGACACATAGATAATTACCATACACGTGTCAGTCCAATTGCAGGTACACATAGACACACATAGCTGCACTTGTCTGTCGCTCCTGACAATAGTAAACATGTAACAAAAAATGTGAGAATGATGGGACACTATGTCATTCAAACGTACACACGCTAACATTATAAATTACAGTAACACTAAACACGCGTACATGTATATATGTCATTCAATTTACATAAAAAAACATTCACTAATATGTTCCTTTTACAATTAACACACAGATAATTACCGTACACATGTCAGTCCAATTGCAAGTACACATAAACACACATAGCTGCACTTGTCTGTCGCTCCTGACAATAGTATACATAGGTATACACACAAAACAGTCCTTTATCAACTAATGTGTGTGTGTGTGTGTATTTATTCCTTGTATTTATTATTTGTGTCTGCAAATTCGTGTTATTAGCTCTTGGACCCCGCCTTTCTAACAAATGTATTTTGCCTCTTTTATATCAACTACATTTATTTCTCACTAACACACACACACACACACACACACACAGTGGAAACAGGAGGCCAGACACAGGATACAGAATAGGAGATGAAGAACTTAATGAAACGGACTGAGAGAAAGATCTAGGAGTTGATATCACACCAAACCTGTCTCCTGAAGCCCACATAAAAAGAATAACGTCTGCGGCATATGCGAGACTGCCTAACATCAGAACAGCCATCAGGAACCTGTGTAAGGAATCATTCAGAATCTTGTACACCACATATGTAAGACCAATCCTGGAGTATGCGGCCCCAGCATGGAGCCTGTATCTTGTCAAGCACAAGATGAAGCAGGAAAAAGTCCAAAGGTATGCCACTAGACTAGTCCCAGAACTAAGAGGCATGAGTTACGAGGAAAGGCTGCGGGAAATGCACCTTACGGCACTGGAAGACAGAAGAGTAAGGGGAGACATGATCACAACCTACACAACCCTCAGAGGAATCGACCGGGTAAACAAGGATAAACTATTCAACACTGGTGGGACGCAAACAAGGGGACACAGGTGTTAACTGAGTACCCACATGAGCCACAGAGACGTTAGAAGTAACTTTTTCAGTGTCAGAGTAGTTAACGGATGGAATGCATTAAGCAGTGATGTGGTGGAGGCTGACTCCATACACAGTTTCAAATGTAGATATGATTGAGCCCAGTAGGCTCAGGAATCTGTACACCAGTTGATTGACAGTTGAGAGGTGGGACCAAAGAACCATAGCTCAACCCCCGCATGCACAAATAGGTGAGTACACACACACACACGCGCGAACTAGTAGCCAACTGTCTAAATGGAGAGAGTTTATTAGTTGTAATTCTTATGGTCCCCGTTCGAATCCCGGTTGACGCAAGAGGAAATCGCCAGATATTCTTTAACCTAATTCACCTGTTCACCTAGCACAAATGTATCTATCAATGTAGACCTTTATTTATCTATTTATAATTGTCAATCCATCAATCTATCTTCCCATAAACCAACAATTTTTCATTATATACATCTATCTTACTATGTATCCGTCCATCTACTCGACTGTTTATCCATCCATCTACTCATCTGTCTTTTCATCCATCAACTCATCTATGGATCCGTCTATCCGTCAATGTATATATTTATCAATCAACGTATCCATCCATATATCTATCTATTACTATTTATATCTATCTCTCTATCTATTTGTATCCGTCGATCCTACTAACTCATTTTCCATTAATCTATCCATTTATCATTCTACTCATCTATCAATCTATTTATTCATCTACTTCTCTTTCCATCTATCCATCTACTCATCTATCTAACCATTAATCTATCTACATCCTCCCCACTCCGTCTCCTATCGTTTTCCCAAACTCCCTCCTCCCGTACCGGCTCCTTTTTTCCACCCTCCCGTAACCCTGCTCATCCTCCCTCCTTCTGCCCTTCCCATACCCGCCCCTATTCCATCCCGCCCTTCCCATCGTCTTAACTCTCGGGGCAGTTCTTTACCTTCGTTCTCACTCCTTCCGCCGTTTCTCACTCTCGCCCTCCTTACTGTCTTCCTTCCCTCCCTCCCTCCCGCTGCTAGTCCTTCCCTTCTTACCCTTCCCATAGTCCTCCCTCCCAGCACCAGTCCTTCCCATCGTCCTCTTACCTCCCCCAGTACCTCCTTCACTCCCTCTTCATCCCTCTTTCACCTCACCTACACCTCTTCCCCTGTTCTCCCTCTTTATACCACCTCTAAATCTCCCGCCCCCCCACCGGCTTTGTACCTCTTCCCTCTCACAAAAATTAGGATCAATAGGACCAAAATTAAACTACTTTATGTGTTTAATTTAAGGAAATCATTTTTTCTGATTACGAAAAAGTCTTCAACCATCTCCAGTAATAATTCACAATTAACCTTAATTGAATCAACAGGGAGAGAGGGGGGGAGGGGTGAGAATAAATAATAATTATTCCAAAATACTTAATACTTTAACTAATGTCTACACCTACCATCCTATGTCCGTTCCCTACCTCAGACCATTTCCCCTCTAATTTGGTAAAAATAAGCCTTAATAATATAATAATAAATATATTCAAAAAAATCTGTGGATAGCTACAGCCTCCAGCATATATATATATATATATATATATATATATATATATATATATATATATATATATATATATATATATATATATATATATATATATATATATATATATATATATATATATATAAGCCCATAAGCAATCCAGTTGGGATCGCCCCATTGCCGACAAAGTAGCTCCAACATTACTGTAGGCTGTGACAACACCACATGCTACTTCCCGACTTAGAGCTGTAGCAGCTCCCCATGCAGGGGACTTGCTATTAGCAACCCCCAATATCAGCTACTAGCACTCGTCTCACCACAGGCCCTCTGAATGGCTGTGGCTCTCCGCCTCACTGCCCGAATCCACACCGAATACAGGGGTTTTGGTGGCGAGGCAGTGGCCGACAGGTACGGACGACATGGCCTTCTCTGCCAAAGGACAGGAGGATGGCATGCAAGACACAGCGATGTTAACGACATTATAAAGAGAAGCCTTATCACGGAAGGTTGTCCAGCAGAGAGAGAGTCCCGTTCCCTATTGCCCCGCAACTCTGATGAGCCTGTTGGTCGCCCAGATGGGATCACGGTGAACCCCTGGAAGAATAGTAGACAGTTGGTGTGGGACTACACTTGCGTTTCAACTTTAGGCAACACCTATGTTAACTTCAGTGCTGCTCAGGCAGGAGGTGCTGCCAATCACTGGGAAGCAGCCAAGTCACATAAAAACGGAGACCTTGATCACTACTACAATTTTGTCCCCATTGGCTCAGAGACACTTGGTGCCTGGGGTAAAAGTGCTGCAAGTTTTTTGAAGGAGCTGGGGTCCAAGCTAATTGAAACAACTAGAGACCCTACAGCCGTTAGTTTTCTCTTTCAGCGCCTTAGTGTGGAGATCCAGAGTGGAATTGCTCACAGCATCTATGCTTCCTGCCCGCAATCCGAGGAGCTGGATGAGCTGGGGAGTTGTAATATAAATATTATGATTAAATTGTATTTATTTTTTCGTTTCGTTGCCATATTTATCATTAATTTTTAAATTTTCGGTATAAAAATTTATTTTTGTGTCTATGGATGTCTGTCTGTGTGTTTGTTTGAGTGTCCCTGTGAGTGTTTGGGGGAGTGTTTGTCCGGTTATACCTGTGGGTCCACGAGGCCATCTGTGTCCCCTCAGATGGTCTCCCTTATCACAGTTTTTGTCTATAGATGTGTGTCTGTGTGAGTGTTCGGGTGAGTGTGTGTCCGGTTATACCCGTGAGTCCACGAGGCCATCTGTGTCCCCTCAGATGGTCTCCCTTATCACAGTTTTTGTCTATAGATGTGTGTCTGTGTGAGTGTTCGGGTGAGTGTGTGTCCGGTTATACCTATGAGTCCACGAGGCCATCTGTGTCCCCTCAGATGGTCTTCTTTATCACAGTTTGTGTCTATGGATGCAGGCGATGAGTCACAATAACGCGGCTAAAGTATGTTGACCAGACCACACACTAGAAGTTGAAGGAACGACGACGTTTCGGTAAGTCCTTGACCATTCTCAAGTCGACTGAGAATGTGTCTATGGATGTGTGTCTGGGTGAGTGTCCCTGTGAGTGTCCGGGTGAGTGTGTGTGTTCGGTTATACCTGTGGGTCCACGAGGCAATCTGTGTTCCCTCAGATGGCCTTCCTTATCACAGTTTGTGTCTATGGATGTGTGTCTGAGTGAGTGTCCCTGTGAGTGTCCTGGTGAGTGTGTGTGTGTGTGTGTGTGTGTGTGTGTGAGTGTCCGGGTTTATGTGTAGTTTGGTTTCTGGAACCATTTGTGTCCCTCCCTTCAACTCTTTTCCCTTATTCCCACCTTGGGTTCGAATCCCAGGTGATTAGACCTGCCCTAGGTCAATGGATCCAAGGTATCCATCCGTGGGCCTAACGGATTTCACCTCTTCCCCACTTTACTAGGAGTCAGGCTAATTCCAGCAACCCAGAGAACCTTTCGATACAGAGGCAGCTACAGGAGGGGACCACATAAATTAGTGCCCTGTAGAGTCGTAACCGTTCCGACAGGCTCGATCGCAATCTATCCAGATGAGAACACGTTCTCATCCGACTAGACCTCGCTGGAGTCGCTGTTTGTCTCAAATTTGTACCCTTTATTTATAGTTAGTATTTTTGGTGTACTAATTGATGTGTATTAATTTGTTAATGACTTAGGTAGAGTGATTTGGGGGGAGAGAGGGAGGGGGGGGTTGGCGTGTGTAGTGTATTATACGAGATCGTGCTTGGGTTAGTATTCACCTTGTTGTGCTTGCGAGGGTTGAGCTTTGCTCTTTCGGCCCAGCTCTCAACTGTCAATCAATCAATCAATCAACTATTACTAACTTGTAACTAACAAAAAATTTTCCACGCACACACACACGGGACCAAAGAGCCAGAGCTCAACCCCCGCAAGCACAACTAGGTGAGTACACACACACACACACACACACACACACACACACACACACACACACACACACACACACACACACACACACAGGAAGCAGCCCATAACAGCTGTTTAAATCCCAGGTACCTATTTACTGCTAGGTAACAGGAACAACAGGGTGAAAGAAACTGCCTAGTTTAGTTTCTGCCATCACTGGAGGATCGAACACGGACGCTAGGATTACGAGTTGAGAGCGCTGTCTACTCAGCTGTCAGGCCCCGTAGTGCGTGTACTCGTCAAAAACATAATTTGGGAGAGGTTAGGGGAAAGGAATGATGCTTCCTGGGTTGGGGAGTTGGTGTGGGGTTAGTCACTTGGTGGCCTTGGACCTGTGGGGGAGGGGGGCGAGGGGGTGGCCAGTTATGAATTTAATGATTGAATTTGTTAAGATAGGGTATTTATGTAAAAGACGCTGTGAATAGATAGTAACAAAAGTGTTCCTGACTGCTGTAAGGTAGTGAGTAACTGACTTGTATGTTAGAAAAATGAATGCTTACTAGAAAATTACCTTTTTTTTGAAAATATTTTTTTGCAAAATAAGTACAAGTTATTTTGTAAACAAAATATGATTATTTTCCTTTAATAAACACACAAGAGCACAAATGGTCCTCGGGAGTCAGAGAGATTGAGAATGAACAGCAAAATAGTAACAAAAAATGAGACAATGATGGGATACTATTTAATTCAAACATAAACCTGTTAAGTATGTAAATTACATTACCACTAAACACGCGTTCACGTACATATGTCAATCAATTTACATAAATAAACATTCACTAATATGTTCCTTTAACAATGGACACATAGATAATTACCATACACGTGTCAGTCCAATTGCAGGTACACATAGACACACATAGCTGCACTTGTCTGTCGCTCCTGACAATAGTAAACATGTAACAAAAAATGTGAGAATGATGGGACACTATGTCATTCAAACGTACACACGCTAACATTATAAATTACAGTAACACTAAACACGCGTACATGTATATATGTCATTCAATTTACATAAAAAAACATTCACTAATATGTTCCTTTTACAATTAACACACAGATAATTACCGTACACATGTCAGTCCAATTGCAAGTACACATAAACACACATAGCTGCACTTGTCTGTCGCTCCTGACAATAGTATACATAGGTATACACACAAAACAGTCCTTTATCAACTAATGTGTGTGTGTGTGTGTATTTATTCCTTGTATTTATTATTTGTGTCTGCAAATTCGTGTTATTAGCTCTTGGACCCCGCCTTTCTAACAAATGTATTTTGCCTCTTTTATATCAACTACATTTATTTCTCACTAACACACACACACACACACACACACACAGTGGAAACAGGAGGCCAGACACAGGATACAGAATAGGAGATGAAGAACTTAATGAAACGGACTGAGAGAAAGATCTAGGAGTTGATATCACACCAAACCTGTCTCCTGAAGCCCACATAAAAAGAATAACGTCTGCGGCATATGCGAGACTGCCTAACATCAGAACAGCCATCAGGAACCTGTGTAAGGAATCATTCAGAATCTTGTACACCACATATGTAAGACCAATCCTGGAGTATGCGGCCCCAGCATGGAGCCTGTATCTTGTCAAGCACAAGATGAAGCAGGAAAAAGTCCAAAGGTATGCCACTAGACTAGTCCCAGAACTAAGAGGCATGAGTTACGAGGAAAGGCTGCGGGAAATGCACCTTACGGCACTGGAAGACAGAAGAGTAAGGGGAGACATGATCACAACCTACACAACCCTCAGAGGAATCGACCGGGTAAACAAGGATAAACTATTCAACACTGGTGGGACGCAAACAAGGGGACACAGGTGTTAACTGAGTACCCACATGAGCCACAGAGACGTTAGAAGTAACTTTTTCAGTGTCAGAGTAGTTAACGGATGGAATGCATTAAGCAGTGATGTGGTGGAGGCTGACTCCATACACAGTTTCAAATGTAGATATGATTGAGCCCAGTAGGCTCAGGAATCTGTACACCAGTTGATTGACAGTTGAGAGGTGGGACCAAAGAACCATAGCTCAACCCCCGCATGCACAAATAGGTGAGTACACACACACACACGCGCGAACTAGTAGCCAACTGTCTAAATGGAGAGAGTTTATTAGGTTGTAATTCTTATGGTCCCCGTTCGAATCCCGGTTGACGCAAGAGGAAATCGCCAGATATTCTTTAACCTAATTCACCTGTTCACCTAGCACAAATGTATCTATCAATGTAGACCTTTATTTATCTATTTATAATTGTCAATCCATCAATCTATCTTCCCATAAACCAACAATTTTTCATTATATACATCTATCTTACTATGTATCCGTCCATCTACTCGACTGTTTATCCATCCATCTACTCATCTGTCTTTTCATCCATCAACTCATCTATGGATCCGTCTATCCGTCAATGTATATATTTATCAATCAACGTATCCATCCATATATCTATCTATTACTATTTATATCTATCTCTCTATCTATTTGTATCCGTCGATCCTACTAACTCATTTTCCATTAATCTATCCATTTATCATTCTACTCATCTATCAATCTATTTATTCATCTACTTCTCTTTCCATCTATCCATCTACTCATCTATCTAACCATTAATCTATCTACATCCTCCCCACTCCGTCTCCTATCGTTTTCCCAAACTCCCTCCTCCCGTACCGGCTCCTTTTTTTCCACCCTCCCGTAACCCTGCTCATCCTCCCTCCTTCTGCCCTTCCCATACCCGCCCCTATTCCATCCCGCCCTTCCCATCGTCTTAACTCTCGGGGCAGTTCTTTACCTTCGTTCTCACTCCTTCCGCCGTTTCTCACTCTCGCCCTCCTTACTGTCTTCCTTCCCTCCCTCCCTCCCGCTGCTAGTCCTTCCCTTCTTACCCTTCCCATAGTCCTCCCTCCCAGCACCAGTCCTTCCCATCGTCCTCTTACCTCCCCCAGTACCTCCTTCACTCCCTCTTCATCCCTCTTTCACCTCACCTACACCTCTTCCCCTGTTCTCCCTCTTTATACCACCTCTAAATCTCCCGCCCCCCCACCGGCTTTGTACCTCTTCCCTCTCACAAAAATTAGGATCAATAGGACCAAAATTAAACTACTTTATGTGTTTAATTTAAGGAAATCATTTTTTCTGATTACGAAAAAGTCTTCAACCATCTCCAGTAATAATTCACAATTAACCTTAATTGAATCAACAGGGAGAGAGGGGGGGAGGGGTGAGAATAAATAATAATTATTCCAAAATACTTAATACTTTAACTAATGTCTACACCTACCATCCTATGTCCGTTCCCTACCTCAGACCATTTCCCCTCTAATTTGGTAAAAATAAGCCTTAATAATATAATAATAAATATATTCAAAAAAATCTGTGGATAGCTACAGCCTCCAGCATATATATATATATATATATATATATATATATATATATATATATATATATATATATATATATATATATATATATATATATATATATATATATATATATATATAAGCCCATAAGCAATCCAGTTGGGATCGCCCCATTGCCGACAAAGTAGCTCCAACATTACTGTAGGCTGTGACAACACCACATGCTACTTCCCGACTTAGAGCTGTAGCAGCTCCCCATGCAGGGGACTTGCTATTAGCAACCCCCAATATCAGCTACTAGCACTCGTCTCACCACAGGCCCTCTGAATGGCTGTGGCTCTCCGCCTCACTGCCCGAATCCACACCGAATACAGGGGTTTTGGTGGCGAGGCAGTGGCCGACAGGTACGGACGACATGGCCTTCTCTGCCAAAGGACAGGAGGATGGCATGCAAGACACAGCGATGTTAACGACATTATAAAGAGAAGCCTTATCACGGAAGGTTGTCCAGCAGAGAGAGAGTCCCGTTCCCTATTGCCCCGCAACTCTGATGAGCCTGTTGGTCGCCCAGATGGGATCACGGTGAACCCCTGGAAGAATAGTAGACAGTTGGTGTGGGACTACACTTGCGTTTCAACTTTAGGCAACACCTATGTTAACTTCAGTGCTGCTCAGGCAGGAGGTGCTGCCAATCACTGGGAAGCAGCCAAGTCACATAAAAACGGAGACCTTGATCACTACTACAATTTTGTCCCCATTGGCTCAGAGACACTTGGTGCCTGGGGTAAAAGTGCTGCAAGTTTTTTGAAGGAGCTGGGGTCCAAGCTAATTGAAACAACTAGAGACCCTACAGCCGTTAGTTTTCTCTTTCAGCGCCTTAGTGTGGAGATCCAGAGTGGAATTGCTCACAGCATCTATGCTTCCTGCCCGCAATCCGAGGAGCTGGATGAGCTGGGGAGTTGTAATATAAATATTATGATTAAATTGTATTTATTTTTTCGTTTCGTTGCCATATTTATCATTAATTTTTAAATTTTCGGTATAAAAATTTATTTTTGTGTCTATGGATGTCTGTCTGTGTGTTTGTTTGAGTGTCCCTGTGAGTGTTTGGGGGAGTGTTTGTCCGGTTATACCTGTGGGTCCACGAGGCCATCTGTGTCCCCTCAGATGGTCTCCCTTATCACAGTTTTTGTCTATAGATGTGTGTCTGTGTGAGTGTTCGGGTGAGTGTGTGTCCGGTTATACCCGTGAGTCCACGAGGCCATCTGTGTCCCCTCAGATGGTCTCCCTTATCACAGTTTTTGTCTATAGATGTGTGTCTGTGTGAGTGTTCGGGTGAGTGTGTGTCCGGTTATACCTATGAGTCCACGAGGCCATCTGTGTCCCCTCAGATGGTCTTCTTTATCACAGTTTGTGTCTATGGATGCAGGCGATGAGTCACAATAACGCGGCTAAAGTATGTTGACCAGACCACACACTAGAAGTTGAAGGAACGACGACGTTTCGGTAAGTCCTTGACCATTCTCAAGTCGACTGAGAATGTGTCTATGGATGTGTGTCTGGGTGAGTGTCCCTGTGAGTGTCCGGGTGAGTGTGTGTGTTCGGTTATACCTGTGGGTCCACGAGGCAATCTGTGTTCCCTCAGATGGCCTTCCTTATCACAGTTTGTGTCTATGGATGTGTGTCTGAGTGAGTGTCCCTGTGAGTGTCCTGGTGAGTGTGTGTGTGTGTGTGTGTGTGTGTGTGAGTGTCCGGGTTTATGTGTAGTTTGGTTTCTGGAACCATTTGTGTCCCTCCCTTCAACTCTTTTCCCTTATTCCCACCTTGGGTTCGAATCCCAGGTGATTAGACCTGCCCTAGGTCAATGGATCCAAGGTATCCATCCGTGGGCCTAACGGATTTCACCTCTTCCCCACTTTACTAGGAGTCAGGCTAATTCCAGCAACCCAGAGAACCTTTCGATACAGAGGCAGCTACAGGAGGGGACCACATAAATTAGTGCCCTGTAGAGTCGTAACCGTTCCGACAGGCTCGATCGCAATCTATCCAGATGAGAACACGTTCTCATCCGACTAGACCTCGCTGGAGTCGCTGTTTGTCTCAAATTTGTACCCTTTATTTATAGTTAGTATTTTTGGTGTACTAATTGATGTGTATTAATTTGTTAATGACTTAGGTAGAGTGATTTGGGGGGAGAGAGGGAGGGGGGGGTTGGCGTGTGTAGTGTATTATACGAGATCGTGCTTGGGTTAGTATTCACCTTGTTGTGCTTGCGAGGGTTGAGCTTTGCTCTTTCGGCCCAGCTCTCAACTGTCAATCAATCAATCAATCAACTATTACTAACTTGTAACTAACAAAAAATTTTCCACGCACACACACACGGGACCAAAGAGCCAGAGCTCAACCCCCGCAAGCACAACTAGGTGAGTACACACACACACACACACACACACACACACACACACACACACACACACACACACACACACACACACACACACACACACACACACACACACACAGGAAGCAGCCCATAACAGCTGTTTAAATCCCAGGTACCTATTTACTGCTAGGTAACAGGAACAACAGGGTGAAAGAAACTGCCTAGTTTAGTTTCTGCCATCACTGGAGGATCGAACACGGACGCTAGGATTACGAGTTGAGAGCGCTGTCTACTCAGCTGTCAGGCCCCGTAGTGCGTGTACTCGTCAAAAACATAATTTGGGAGAGGTTAGGGGAAAGGAATGATGCTTCCTGGGTTGGGGAGTTGGTGTGGGGTTAGTCACTTGGTGGCCTTGGACCTGTGGGGGAGGGGGGCGAGGGGGTGGCCAGTTATGAATTTAATGATTGAATTTGTTAAGATAGGGTATTTATGTAAAAGACGCTGTGAATAGATAGTAACAAAAGTGTTCCTGACTGCTGTAAGGTAGTGAGTAACTGACTTGTATGTTAGAAAAATGAATGCTTACTAGAAAATTACCTTTTTTTTGAAAATATTTTTTTGCAAAATAAGTACAAGTTATTTTGTAAACAAAATATGATTATTTTCCTTTAATAAACACACAAGAGCACAAATGGTCCTCGGGAGTCAGAGAGATTGAGAATGAACAGCAAAATAGTAACAAAAAATGAGACAATGATGGGATACTATTTAATTCAAACATAAACCTGTTAAGTATGTAAATTACATTACCACTAAACACGCGTTCACGTACATATGTCAATCAATTTACATAAATAAACATTCACTAATATGTTCCTTTAACAATGGACACATAGATAATTACCATACACGTGTCAGTCCAATTGCAGGTACACATAGACACACATAGCTGCACTTGTCTGTCGCTCCTGACAATAGTAAACATGTAACAAAAAATGTGACAATGATGGGACACTATGTCATTCAAACGTACACACGCTAACATTATAAATTACAGTAACACTAAACACGCGTACATGTATATATGTCATTCAATTTACATAAAAAAACATTCACTAATATGTTCCTTTTACAATTAACACACAGATAATTACCGTACACATGTCAGTCCAATTGCAAGTACACATAAACACACATAGCTGCACTTGTCTGTCGCTCCTGACAATAGTATACATAGGTATACACACAAAACAGTCCTTTATCAACTAATGTGTGTGTGTGTGTGTATTTATTCCTTGTATTTATTATTTGTGTCTGCAAATTCGTGTTATTAGCTCTTGGACCCCGCCTTTCTAACAAATGTATTTTGCCTCTTTTATATCAACTACATTTATTTCTCACTAACACACACACACACACACACACACACAGTGGAAACAGGAGGCCAGACACAGGATACAGAATAGGAGATGAAGAACTTAATGAAACGGACTGAGAGAAAGATCTAGGAGTTGATATCACACCAAACCTGTCTCCTGAAGCCCACATAAAAAGAATAACGTCTGCGGCATATGCGAGACTGCCTAACATCAGAACAGCCATCAGGAACCTGTGTAAGGAATCATTCAGAATCTTGTACACCACATATGTAAGACCAATCCTGGAGTATGCGGCCCCAGCATGGAGCCTGTATCTTGTCAAGCACAAGATGAAGCAGGAAAAAGTCCAAAGGTATGCCACTAGACTAGTCCCAGAACTAAGAGGCATGAGTTACGAGGAAAGGCTGCGGGAAATGCACCTTACGGCACTGGAAGACAGAAGAGTAAGGGGAGACATGATCACAACCTACACAACCCTCAGAGGAATCGACCGGGTAAACAAGGATAAACTATTCAACACTGGTGGGACGCAAACAAGGGGACACAGGTGTTAACTGAGTACCCACATGAGCCACAGAGACGTTAGAAGTAACTTTTTCAGTGTCAGAGTAGTTAACGGATGGAATGCATTAAGCAGTGATGTGGTGGAGGCTGACTCCATACACAGTTTCAAATGTAGATATGATTGAGCCCAGTAGGCTCAGGAATCTGTACACCAGTTGATTGACAGTTGAGAGGTGGGACCAAAGAACCATAGCTCAACCCCCGCATGCACAAATAGGTGAGTACACACACACACACGCGCGAACTAGTAGCCAACTGTCTAAATGGAGAGAGTTTATTGGTTGTAATTCTTATGGTCCCCGTTCGAATCCCGGTTGACGCAAGAGGAAATCGCCAGATATTCTTTAACCTAATTCACCTGTTCACCTAGCACAAATGTATCTATCAATGTAGACCTTTATTTATCTATTTATAATTGTCAATCCATCAATCTATCTTCCCATAAACCAACAATTTTTCATTATATACATCTATCTTACTATGTATCCGTCCATCTACTCGACTGTTTATCCATCCATCTACTCATCTGTCTTTTCATCCATCAACTCATCTATGGATCCGTCTATCCGTCAATGTATATATTTATCAATCAACGTATCCATCCATATATCTATCTATTACTATTTATATCTATCTCTCTATCTATTTGTATCCGTCGATCCTACTAACTCATTTTCCATTAATCTATCCATTTATCATTCTACTCATCTATCAATCTATTTATTCATCTACTTCTCTTTCCATCTATCCATCTACTCATCTATCTAACCATTAATCTATCTACATCCTCCCCACTCCGTCTCCTATCGTTTTCCCAAACTCCCTCCTCCCGTACCGGCTCCTTCTTTTTTCCACCCTCCCGTAACCCTGCTCATCCTCCCTCCTTCTGCCCTTCCCATACCCGCCCCTATTCCATCCCGCCCTTCCCATCGTCTTAACTCTCGGGGCAGTTCTTTACCTTCGTTCTCACTCCTTCCGCCGTTTCTCACTCTCGCCCTCCTTACTGTCTTCCTTCCCTCCCTCCCTCCCGCTGCTAGTCCTTCCCTTCTTACCCTTCCCATAGTCCTCCCTCCCAGCACCAGTCCTTCCCATCGTCCTCTTACCTCCCCCAGTACCTCCTTCACTCCCTCTTCATCCCTCTTTCACCTCACCTACACCTCTTCCCCTGTTCTCCCTCTTTATACCACCTCTAAATCTCCCGCCCCCCCACCGGCTTTGTACCTCTTCCCTCTCACAAAAATTAGGATCAATAGGACCAAAATTAAACTACTTTATGTGTTTAATTTAAGGAAATCATTTTTTCTGATTACGAAAAAGTCTTCAACCATCTCCAGTAATAATTCACAATTAACCTTAATTGAATCAACAGGGAGAGAGGGGGGGAGGGGTGAGAATAAATAATAATTATTCCAAAATACTTAATACTTTAACTAATGTCTACACCTACCATCCTATGTCCGTTCCCTACCTCAGACCATTTCCCCTCTAATTTGGTAAAAATAAGCCTTAATAATATAATAATAAATATATTCAAAAAAATCTGTGGATAGCTACAGCCTCCAGCATATATATATATATATATATATATATATATATATATATATATATATATATATATATATATATATATATATATATATATATATATATATATATATATATATATATATATATATATATATATATAAGCCCATAAGCAATCCAGTTGGGATCGCCCCATTGCCGACAAAGTAGCTCCAACATTACTGTAGGCTGTGACAACACCACATGCTACTTCCCGACTTAGAGCTGTAGCAGCTCCCCATGCAGGGGACTTGCTATTAGCAACCCCCAATATCAGCTACTAGCACTCGTCTCACCACAGGCCCTCTGAATGGCTGTGGCTCTCCGCCTCACTGCCCGAATCCACACCGAATACAGGGGTTTTGGTGGCGAGGCAGTGGCCGACAGGTACGGACGACATGGCCTTCTCTGCCAAAGGACAGGAGGATGGCATGCAAGACACAGCGATGTTAACGACATTATAAAGAGAAGCCTTATCACGGAAGGTTGTCCAGCAGAGAGAGAGTCCCGTTCCCTATTGCCCCGCAACTCTGATGAGCCTGTTGGTCGCCCAGATGGGATCACGGTGAACCCCTGGAAGAATAGTAGACAGTTGGTGTGGGACTACACTTGCGTTTCAACTTTAGGCAACACCTATGTTAACTTCAGTGCTGCTCAGGCAGGAGGTGCTGCCAATCACTGGGAAGCAGCCAAGTCACATAAAAACGGAGACCTTGATCACTACTACAATTTTGTCCCCATTGCCTCAGAGACACTTGGTGCCTGGGGTAAAAGTGCTGCAAGTTTTTTGAAGGAGCTGGGGTCCAAGCTAATTGAAACAACTAGAGACCCTACAGCCGTTAGTTTTCTCTTTCAGCGCCTTAGTGTGGAGATCCAGAGTGGAATTGCTCACAGCATCTATGCTTCCTGCCCGCAATCCGAGGAGCTGGATGAGCTGGGGAGTTGTAATATAAATATTATGATTAAATTGTATTTATTTTTTCGTTTCGTTGCCATATTTATCATTAATTTTTAAATTTTCGGTATAAAAATTTATTTTTGTGTCTATGGATGTCTGTCTGTGTGTTTGTTTGAGTGTCCCTGTGAGTGTTTGGGGGAGTGTTTGTCCGGTTATACCTGTGGGTCCACGAGGCCATCTGTGTCCCCTCAGATGGTCTCCCTTATCACAGTTTTTGTCTATAGATGTGTGTCTGTGTGAGTGTTCGGGTGAGTGTGTGTCCGGTTATACCTGTGAGTCCACGAGGCCATCTGTGTCCCCTCAGATGGTCTCCCTTATCACAGTTTTTGTCTATAGATGTGTGTCTGTGTGAGTGTTCGGGTGAGTGTGTGTCCGGTTATACCTATGAGTCCACGAGGCCATCTGTGTCCCCTCAGATGGTCTTCTTTATCACAGTTTGTGTCTATGGATGCAGGCGATGAGTCACAATAACGCGGCTAAAGTATGTTGACCAGACCACACACTAGAAGTTGAAGGAACGACGACGTTTCGGTAAGTCCTTGACCATTCTCAAGTCGACTGAGAATGTGTCTATGGATGTGTGTCTGGGTGAGTGTCCCTGTGAGTGTCCGGGTGAGTGTGTGTGTTCGGTTATACCTGTGGGTCCACGAGGCAATCTGTGTTCCCTCAGATGGCCTTCCTTATCACAGTTTGTGTCTATGGATGTGTGTCTGAGTGAGTGTCCCTGTGAGTGTCCTGGTGAGTGTGTGTGTGTGTGTGTGTGTGTGTGTGAGTGTCCGGGTTTATGTGTAGTTTGGTTTCTGGAACCATTTGTGTCCCTCCCTTCAACTCTTTTCCCTTATTCCCACCTTGGGTTCGAATCCCAGGTGATTAGACCTGCCCTAGGTCAATGGATCCAAGGTATCCATCCGTGGGCCTAACGGATTTCACCTCTTCCCCACTTTACTAGGAGTCAGGCTAATTCCAGCAACCCAGAGAACCTTTCGATACAGAGGCAGCTACAGGAGGGGACCACATAAATTAGTGCCCTGTAGTTACGTAACCGTTCCGACAGGCTCGATCGCAATCTATCCAGATGAGAACACGTTCTCATCCGACTAGACCTCGCTGGAGTCGCTGTTTGTCTCAAATTTGTACCCTTTATTTATAGTTAGTATTTTTGGTGTACTAATTGATGTGTATTAATTTGTTAATGACTTAGGTAGAGTGATTTGGGGGGAGAGAGGGAGGGGGGGGTTGGCGTGTGTAGTGTATTATACGAGATCGTGCTTGGGTTAGTATTCACCTTGTTGTGCTTGCGAGGGTTGAGCTTTGCTCTTTCGGCCCAGCTCTCAACTGTCAATCAATCAATCAATCAACTATTACTAACTTGTAACTAACAAAAAATTTTCCACACACACACACACGGGATCAAAGAGCCAGAGCTCAACCCCCGCAAGCACAACTAGGTGAGTACACACACACACACACACACACACACACACACACACACACACACACACACACACACACACACACACACACACACACACACACACACACACACACACACAGGAAGCAGCCCATAACAGCTGTTTAAATCCCAGGTACCTATTTACTGCTAGGTAACAGGAACAACAGGGTGAAAGAAACTGCCTAGTTTAGTTTCTGCCATCACTGGAGGATCGAACACGGACGCTAGGATTACGAGTTGAGAGCGCTGTCTACTCAGCTGTCAGGCCCCGTAGTGCGTGTACTCGTCAAAAACATAATTTGGGAGAGGTTAGGGGAAAGGAATGATGCTTCCTGGGTTGGGGAGTTGGTGTGGGGTTAGTCACTTGGTGGCCTTGGACCTGTGGGGGAGGGGGGCGAGGGGGTTGCCAGTTATGAATTTAATGATTGAATTTGTTAAGATAGGGTATTTATGTAAAAGACGCTGTGAATAGATAGTAACAAAAGTGTTCCTGACTGCTGTAAGGTAGTGAGTAACTGACTTGTATGTTAGAAAAATGAATGCTTACTAGAAAATTACCTTTTCTTTGAAAATATTTTTTTGCAAAATAAGTACAAGTTATTTTGTAAACAAAATATGATTATTTTCCTTTAATAAACACACATGAACACAAATGGTCCTCGGGAGTCAGAGAGATTGAGAATGAACAGCAAAATAGTAACAAAAAAATGAGACAATGATGGGATACTATTTAATTCAAACATAAACCTGTTAAGTATGTAAATTACAGTACCCTAAACACGCGTTCACGTACATATGTCAATCAATTTACATAAATAAACATTCACTAATATGTTCCTTTAACAATGGACACATAGATAATTACCATACACGTGTCAGTCCAATTGCAGGTACACATAGACACACATAGCTGCACTTGTCTGTCGCTCCTGACAATAGTAAACATGTAACAAAAAATGGGACACTATGTCATTCAAACGTACACACGCTAACATTATAAATTACAGTAACACTAAACACGCGTACATGTATATATGTCATTCAATTTACATAAAAAAACATTCACTAATATGTTCCTTTTACAATTAACACACAGATAATTACCGTACACATGTCAGTCCAATTGCAGGTACACATAAACACACATAGCTGCACTTGTCTGTCACTCCTGACAATAGTATACATAGGTATACACACAAAACAGTCCTTTATCAACTAATGTGTGTGTGTGTGTGTGTGTGTGTGTGTATTTATTCCTTGTATTTATTATTTGTGTCTGCAAATTCGAGTTATTAGCTCTTGGACCCCGCCTTTCTAACAAATGTATTTTGCCTCTTTTATATCAACTACATTTATTTCTCACTAACACACACATACACACAGTGGAAACAGGAGGCCAGACACAGGATACAGAATAGGAGATGAAGAACTTAATGAAACGGACTGAGAGAAAGATCTAGGAGTTGATATCACACCAAACCTGTCTCCTGAAGCCCACATAAAAAGAAAAACGTCTGCGGCATATGCGAGACTGCCTAACATCAGAACAGCCTTCAGGAACCTGTGTAAGGAATCATTCAGAATCTTGTACACCACATATGTAAGACCAATCCTGGAGTATGCGGCCCCAGCATGGAGCCCGTATCTTGTCAAGCACAAGATGAAGCAGGAAAAAGTCCAAAGGTATGCCACTAGACTAGTCCCAGAACTAAGAGGCATGAGTTACGAGGAAAGGCTGCGGGAAATGCACCTTACGGCACTGGAAGACAGAAGAGTAAGGGGAGACATGATCACAACCTACACAACCCTCAGAGGAATCGATCGGGTAAACAAGGATAAACTATTCAACACTGGTGGGACGCAAACAAGGGGACACAGGTGTTAACTGAGTACCCACATGAGCCACAGAGACGTTAGAAGTAACTTTTTCAGAGTCAGAGTAGTTAACGGATGGAATGCATTAAGCAGTGATGTGGTGGAGGCTGACTCCATACACAGTTTCAAATGTAGATATGATTGAGCCCAGTAGGCTCAGGAATCTGTACACCAGTTGATTGACAGTTGAGAGGTGGGACCAAAGAACCATAGCTCAACCCCCGCATGCACAAATAGGTGAGTACACACACACACACGCGCGAACTAGTAGCCAACTGTCTAAATGGAGAGAGTTTATTGGTTGTAATTCTTATGGTCCCCGTTCGAATCCCGGTTGACGCAAGAGGAAATCGGCAGATATTCTTTTACCTGATTCACCTGTTCATCTAGCACAAATGTATCTATCAATGTAGACCTTTATTTATCTATTTATAATTGTCAATCCATCAATCTATCTTCCCATAAACCAACAATTTTTCATTATATACATCTATCTTACTATGTATCCGTCCATCTACTCGACTGTTTATCCATCCATCTACTCATCTGTCTTTTCATCCATCAACTCATCTATGGATCCGTCTATCCGTCAATGTATATATTTATCAATCAACGTATCCATCCATATATCTATCTATTACTATTTATATCTATCTCTCTATCTATTTGTATCCGTCGATCCTACTATCTCATTTTCCATTAATCTATCCATTTATCATTCTACTCATCTATCAATCTATTTATTCATCTACTTCTCTTTCCATCTATCCATCTACTCATCTATCTAACCATTAATCTATCTACATCCTCCCCACTCCGTCTCCTATCGTTTTCCCAAACTCCCTCCTCCCGTACCGGCTCCTTCTTTTTTCCACCCTCCCGTAACCCTGCTCATCCTCCCTCCTTCTGCCCTTCCCATACCCGCCCCTATTCCATCCCGCCCTTCCCATCGTCTTAACTCTCGGGGCAGTTCTTTACCTTCGTTCTCACTCCTTCCGCCGTTTCTCACTCTCGCCCTCCTTACTGTCTTCCTTCCCTCCCTCCCTCCCGCTGCTAGTCCTTCCCTTCTTACCCTTCCCATAGTCCTCCCTCCCAGCACCAGTCCTTCCCATTGTCCTCTTACCTCCCCCAGTGCCTCCTTCACTCCCTCTTCATCCCTCTTTCACCTCACCTACACCTCTTCCCCTGTTCTCCCTCTTTATACCACCTCTAAATCTCCCGCCCCCCCACCGGCTTTGTACCTCTTCCCTCTCACAAAAATTAGGATCAATAGGACCAAAATTAAACTACTTTATGTGTTTAATTTAAGGAAATCATTTTTTCTGATTACGAAAAAGTCTTCAACCATCTCCAGTAATAATTCACAATTAACCTTAATTGAATCAACAGGGAGAGAGGGGGGGAGGGGTGAGAATAAATAATAATTATTCCAAAATACTTAATACTTTAACTAATGTCTACACCTACCATCCTATGTCCGTTCCCTACCTCAGACCATTTCCCCTCTAATTTGGTAAAAATAAGCCTTAATAATATAATACTAAATATATTCAAAAAAATCTGTGGATAGCTACAGCCTCCAGTATATATATATATATATATATATATATATATATATATATATATATATATATATATATATATATATATATATATATATATATATATATATATATATATATATATATATATATATATATATATATATATATATATATATATATATATATATATATATATATATATATATATATATATATATATATATATATATATATATATATATATATATATATATATATATATATATATATATATATATATATATATATATATATATATATATATATATATATATATATATATATATATATATATATATATATATATATATATATATATATATATATATATATATATATATATATATATATATATATATATATATATATATATATATATATATATATATATATATATATATATATATATATATATATATATATATATATATATATATATATATATATATATATATATATATATATATATATATATATATATATATATATATATATATATATATATATATATATATATATATATATATATATATATATATATATATATATATATATATATATATATAAGCCCATAAGCAATCCAGTTGGGATCGCCCCATTGCCGACAAAGTAGCTCCAACATTACTGTAGGCTGTGACAACACCACATGCTACTGCCCGACTTAGAGCTGTAGCAGCTCCCCATGCCCGGGACTTGCTATTAGCAACCCCCAATATCTGCTACTAGCACTCGTCTCACCACAGGCCCTCTGAATGGCTGTGGCTCTCCGCCTCACTGCCCGAATCCACACCGAATACAGGGGTTTTGGTGGCGAGGCAGTGGCCGACAGGTACGGACGACATGGCCTTCTCTGCCAAAGGACAGGAGGATGGCATGCAAGACACAGCGATGTTAACGACATTATAAAGAGAAGCCTTATCACGGAAGGTTGTCCAGCAGAGAGAGAGTCCCGTTCCCTATTGCCCCGCAACTCTGATGAGCCTGTTGGTCGCCCAGATGGGATCACGGTGAACCCCTGGAAGAATAGTAGACAGTTGGTGTGGGACTACACTTGCGTTTCAACTTTAGTCAACACCTATGTTAACTTCAGTGCTGTTCAGGCAGGAGGTTCTGCCAATCACTGGGAAGCAGCCAAGTCACATAAAAACGGAGACCTTGATCACTACTACAATTTTGTCCCCATTGCCTCAGAGACACTTGGTGCCTGGGGTAAAAGTGCTGCAAGTTTTTTGAAGGAGCTGGGGTCCAAGCTAATTGAAACAACTAGAGACCCTACAGCCGTCAGTTTTCTCTTTAAGCGCCTTAGTGTGGAGATCCAGAGTGGAATTGCTCACAGCATCCATGCTTCCTGCCCGCAATCCGAGGAGCTGGATGAGCTGGGGAGTTGTAATATAAATATTATGATTAAATTGTATTTATTTTTTCGTTTCGTTGCCTTATTTATCATTAATTTTTAAATTTTCGGTATAAAAATTTATTTTTGTGTCTATGGATGTCTGTCTGTGTGTTTGTTTGAGTGTCCCTGTGAGTGTTTGTCCGGTTATACCTGTGGGTCCACGAGGCCATCTGTGTCCCCTCAGATGGTCTCCCTTATCACAGTTTTTGTCTATAGATGTGTGTCTGTGTGAGTGTTCGGGTGAGTGTGTGTCCGGTTATACCTGTGAGTCCACGAGGCCATCTGTGTCCCCTCAGATGGTCTCCCTTATCACACTTTTTGTCTATAGATGTGTGTCTGTGTGAGTGTTCGGGTGAGTGTGTGTCCGGTTATACCTATGAGTCCACGAGGCCATGTGTGTCCCCTCAGACGGTCTTCTTTATCACAGTTTGTGTCTATGGATGCAGGCGATGAGTCACAATAACGCGGCTAAAGTATGTTGACCAGACCACACACTAGAAGTTGAAGGAACGACGACGTTTCGGTAAGTCCTTGACCATTCTCAAGTCGACTGAGAATGTGTCTATGGATGTGTGTCTGGGTGAGTGTCCCTGTGAGTGTCCGGGTGAGTGTGTGTGTTCGGTTATACCTGTGGGTCCACGAGGCAATCTGTGTTCCCTCAGATGGTCTTCCTTATCACAGTTTGTGTCTATGGATGTGTGTCTGAGTGAGTGTCCCTGTGAGTGTCCTGGTGAGTGTGTGTGTGTGTGAGTGTCCGGGTTTATGTGTAGTTTGGTTTCTGGAACCATTTGTGTCCCTCCCTTCAACTCTTTTCCCTTATTCCCACCGTGGGTTCGAATCCCAGGTGATTAGACCTGCCCTAGGTCAATGGATCCAAGGTATCCATCCGTGGGCCTAACGGATTTCACCTCTTCCCCACTTTACTAGGAGTCAGGCTAATTCCAGCAACCCAGAGAACCTTTCGATACAGAGGCAGCTACAGGAGGGGACCACATAAATTAGTGCCCTGTAGTTACGTAACCGTTCCGACAGGCTCGATCGCAATCTATCCAGATGAGAACACGTTCTCATCCGACTAGACCTCGCTGGAGTCGCTGTTTGTCTCAAATTTGGACCCTTTATTTATAGTTAGTATTTTTGGTGTATTAATTGATGTGTATTAATTTGTTAATGACTTAGGTAGAGTGATTTGGGGGGAGAGAGGGAGGGGGGGGTTGGCGTGAGTAGTGTATTATACGAGATCGTGCTTGGGTTAGTATTCACCTTGTTGTGCTTGCGAGGGTTGAGCTTTGCTCTTTCGGCCCAGCTCTCAACTGTCAATCAATCAATCAATCAACTATTACTAACTTGTAACTAACAAAAAATTTTCCACACACACACACACGGGATCAAAGAGCCAGAGCTCAACCCCCGCAAGCACAACTAGGTGAGTACACACACACACACACACACACACACACACACACACACACACACACACACACACACACACACACACACACACACACACACACACACACACACAGGAAGCAGCCCATAACAGCTGTTTAAATCCCAGGTACCTATTTACTGCTATGTAACAGGAACAACAGGGTGAAAGAAACTGCCTAGTTTAGTTTCTGCCATCACTGGAGGATCGAACACGGACGCTAGGATTACGAGTTGAGAGCGCTGTCTACTCAGCTGTCAGGCCCCGTAGTGCGTGTACTCGTCAAAAACATAATTTGGGAGAGGTTAGGGGAAAGGAATGATGCTTCCTGGGTTGGGGAGTTGGTGTGGGGTTAGTCACTTGGTGGCCTTGGACCTGTGGGGGAGGGGGGCGAGGGGGTTGCCAGTTATGAATTTAATGATTGAATTTGTTAAGATAGGGTATTTATGTAAAAGACGCTGTGAATAGATAGTAACAAAAGTGTTCCTGACTGCTGTAAGGTAGTGAGTAACTGACTTGTATGTTAGAAAAATGAATGCTTACTAGAAAATTACCTTTTCTTTGAAAATATTTTTTTGCAAAATAAGTACAAGTTATTTTGTAAACAAAATATGATTATTTTCCTTTAATAAACACACATGAACACAAATGGTCCTCGGGAGTCAGAGAGATTGAGAATGAACAGCAAAATAGTAACAAAAAAATGAGACAATGATGGGATACTATTTAATTCAAACATAAACCTGTTAAGTATGTAAATTACAGTACCCTAAACACGCGTTCACGTACATATGTCAATCAATTTACATAAATAAACATTCACTAATATGTTCCTTTAACAATGGACACATAGATAATTACCATACACGTGTCAGTCCAATTGCAGGTACACATAGACACACATAGCTGCACTTGTCTGTCGCTCCTGACAATAGTAAACATGTAACAAAAAATGTGACAATGATGGGACACTATGTCATTCAAACGTACACACGCTAACATTATAAATTACAGTAACACTAAACACGCGTACATGTATATATGTCATTCAATTTACATAAAAAAACATTCACTAATATGTTCCTTTTACAATTAACACACAGATAATTACCGTACACATGTCAGTCCAATTGCAGGTACACATAAACACACATAGCTGCACTTGTCTGTCACTCCTGACAATAGTATACATAGGTATACACACAAAACAGTCCTTTATCAACTAATGTGTGTGTGTGTGTGTGTGTGTGTGTGTGTGTGTATTTATTCCTTGTATTTATTATTTGTGTCTGCAAATTCGAGTTATTAGCTCTTGGACCCCGCCTTTCTAACAAATGTATTTTGCCTCTTTTATATCAACTACATTTATTTCTCACTAACACACACATACACACAGTGGAAACAGGAGGCCAGACACAGGATACAGAATAGGAGATGAAGAACTTAATGAAACGGACTGAGAGAAAGATCTAGGAGTTGATATCACACCAAACCTGTCTCCTGAAGCCCACATAAAAAGAAAAACGTCTGCGGCATATGCGAGACTGCCTAACATCAGAACAGCCTTCAGGAACCTGTGTAAGGAATCATTCAGAATCTTGTACACCACATATGTAAGACCAATCCTGGAGTATGCGGCCCCAGCATGGAGCCCGTATCTTGTCAAGCACAAGATGAAGCAGGAAAAAGTCCAAAGGTATGCCACTAGACTAGTCCCAGAACTAAGAGGCATGAGTTACGAGGAAAGGCTGCGGGAAATGCACCTTACGGCACTGGAAGACAGAAGAGTAAGGGGAGACATGATCACAACCTACACAACCCTCAGAGGAATCGATCGGGTAAACAAGGATAAACTATTCAACACTGGTGGGACGCAAACAAGGGGACACAGGTGTTAACTGAGTACCCACATGAGCCACAGAGACGTTAGAAGTAACTTTTTCAGTGTCAGAGTAGTTAACGGATGGAATGCATTAAGCAGTGATGTGGTGGAGGCTGACTCCATACACAGTTTCAAATGTAGATATGATTGAGCCCAGTAGGCTCAGGAATCTGTACACCAGTTGATTGACAGTTGAGAGGTGGGACCAAAGAACCATAGCTCAACCCCCGCATGCACAAATAGGTGAGTACACACACACACACGCGCGAACTAGTAGCCAACTGTCTAAATGGAGAGAGTTTATTGGTTGTAATTCTTATGGTCCCCGTTCGAATCCCGGTTGACGCAAGAGGAAATCGGCAGATATTCTTTTACCTGATTCACCTGTTCATCTAGCACAAATGTATCTATCAATGTAGACCTTTATTTATCTATTTATAATTGTCAATCCATCAATCTATCTTCCCATAAACCAACAATTTTTCATTATATACATCTATCTTACTATGTATCCGTCCATCTACTCGACTGTTTATCCATCCATCTACTCATCTGTCTTTTCATCCATCAACTCATCTATGGATCCGTCTATCCGTCAATGTATATATTTATCAATCAACGTATCCATCCATATATCTATCTATTACTATTTATATCTATCTCTCTATCTATTTGTATCCGTCGATCCTACTAACTCATTTTCCATTAATCTATCCATTTATCATTCTACTCATCTATCAATCTATTTATTCATCTACTTCTCTTTCCATCTATCCATCTACTCATCTATCTAACCATTAATCTATCTACATCCTCCCCACTCCGTCTCCTATCGTTTTCCCAAACTCCCTCCTCCCGTACCGGCTCCTTCTTTTTTCCACCCTCCCGTAACCCTGCTCATCCTCCCTCCTTCTGCCCTTCCCATACCCGCCCCTATTCCATCCCGCCCTTCCCATCGTCTTAACTCTCGGGGCAGTTCTTTACCTTCGTTCTCACTCCTTCCGCCGTTTCTCACTCTCGCCCTCCTTACTGTCTTCCTTCCCTCCCTCCCTCCCGCTGCTAGTCCTTCCCTTCTTACCCTTCCCATAGTCCTCCCTCCCAGCACCAGTCCTTCCCATTGTCCTCTTACCTCCCCCAGTGCCTCCTTCACTCCCTCTTCATCCCTCTTTCACCTCACCTACACCTCTTCCCCTGTTCTCCCTCATTATACCACCTCTAAATCTCCCGCCCCCCCACCGGCTTTGTACCTCTTCCCTCTCACAAAAATTAGGATCAATAGGACCAAAATTAAACTACTTTATGTGTTTAATTTAAGGAAATCATTTTTTCTGATTACGAAAAAGTCTTCAACCATCTCCAGTAATAATTCACAATTAACCTTAATTGAATCAACAGGGAGAGAGGGGGGGAGGGGTGAGAATAAATAAATATATATATATATATATATATATATATATATATATATATATATATATATATATATATATATATATATATATATATATATATATATATATATATATATATATATATATATATATATATATATATATATATATATATATATATATATATATATATATATATATATATATATATATATATATATATATATATATATATATATATATATATATATATATATATATATATATATATATATATATATATATATATATATATATATATATATATATATATATATATATATATATATATATATATATATATATATATATATATATATATATATATATATATATATATATATATATATATATATATATATATATATATATATATATATATATATATATATATATATATATATATATATATATATATATATATATATATATATATATATATATATATATATATATATATATATATATAAGCCCATAAGCAATCCAGTTGGGATCGCCCCATTGCCGACAAAGTAGCTCCAACATTACTGTAGGCTGTGACAACACCACATGCTACTGCCCGACTTGGAGCTGTAGCAGCTCCCCATGCCCGGGACTTGCTATTTGCAACCCCCAATATCTGCTACTAGCACTCGTCTCACCACAGGCCCTCTGAATGGCTGTGGCTCTCCGCCTCACTGCCCGAATCCACACCGAATACAGGGGTTTTGGTGGCGAGGCAGTGGCCGACAGGTACGGACGACATGGCCTTCTCTGCCAAAGGACAGGAGGATGGCATGCAAGACACAGCGATGTTAACGACATTATAAAGAGAAGCCTTATCACGGAAGGTTGTCCAGCAGAGAGAGAGTCCCGTTCCCTATTGCCCCGCAACTCTGATGAGCCTGTTGGTCGCCCAGATGGGATCACGGTGAACCCCTGGAAGAATAGTAGACAGTTGGTGTGGGACTACACTTGCGTTTCAACTTTAGTCAACACCTATGTTAACTTCAGTGCTGTTCAGGCAGGAGGTTCTGCCAATCACTGGGAAGCAGCCAAGTCACATAAAAACGGAGACCTTGATCACTACTACAATTTTGTCCCCATTGCCTCAGAGACACTTGGTGCCTGGGGTAAAAGTGCTGCAAGTTTTTTGAAGGAGCTGGGGTCCAAGCTAATTGAAACAACTAGAGACCCTACAGCCGTCAGTTTTCTCTTTAAGCGCCTTAGTGTGGAGATCCAGAGTGGAATTGCTCACAGCATCCATGCTTCCTGCCCGCAATCCGAGGAGCTGGATGAGCTGGGGAGTTGTAATATAAATATTATGATTAAATTGTATTTATTTTTTCGTTTCGTTGCCTTATTTATCATTAATTTTTAAATTTTCGGTATAAAAATTTATTTTTGTGTCTATGGATGTCTGTCTGTGTGTTTGTTTGAGTGTCCCTGTGAGTGTTTGTCCGGTTATACCTGTGGGTCCACGAGGCCATCTGTGTCCCCTCAGATGGTCTCCCTTATCACAGTTTTTGTCTATAGATGTGTGTCTGTGTGAGTGTTCGGGTGAGTGTGTGTCCGGTTATACCTGTGAGTCCACGAGGCCATCTGTGTCCCCTCAGATGGTCTCCCTTATCACACTTTTTGTCTATAGATGTGTGTCTGTGTGAGTGTTCGGGTGAGTGTGTGTCCGGTTATACCTATGAGTCCACGAGGCCATCTGTGTCCCCTCAGATGGTCTTCTTTATCACAGTTTGTGTCTATGGATGCAGGCGATGAGTCACAATAACGCGGCTAAAGTATGTTGACCAGACCACACACTAGAAGTTGAAGGAACGACGACGTTTCGGTAAGTCCTTGACCATTCTCAAGTCGACTGAGAATGTGTCTATGGATGTGTGTCTGGGTGAGTGTCCCTGTGAGTGTCCGGGTGAGTGTGTGTGTTCGGTTATACCTGTGGGTCCACGAGGCAATCTGTGTTCCCTCAGATGGTCTTCCTTATCACAGTTTGTGTCTATGGATGTGTGTCTGAGTGAGTGTCCCTGTGAGTGTCCTGGTGAGTGTGTGTGTGTGTGAGTGTCCGGGTTTATGTGTAGTTTGGTTTCTGGAACCATTTGTGTCCCTCCCTTCAACTCTTTTCCCTTATTCCCACCGTGGGTTCGAATCCCAGGTGATTAGACCTGCCCTAGGTCAATGGATCCAAGGTATCCATCCGTGGGCCTAACGGATTTCACCTCTTCCCCACTTTACTAGGAGTCAGGCTAATTCCAGCAACCCAGAGAACCTTTCGATACAGAGGCAGCTACAGGAGGGGACCACATAAATTAGTGCCCTGTAGTTACGTAACCGTTCCGACAGGCTCGATCGCAATCTATCCAGATGAGAACACGTTCTCATCCGACTAGACCTCGCTGGAGTCGCTGTTTGTCTCAAATTTGGACCCTTTATTTATAGTTAGTATTTTTGGTGTATTAATTGATGTGTATTAATTTGTTAATGACTTAGGTAGAGTGATTTGGGGGGAGAGAGGGAGGGGGGGGTTGGCGTGAGTAGTGTATTATACGAGATCGTGCTTGGGTTAGTATTCACCTTGTTGTGCTTGCGAGGGTTGAGCTTTGCTCTTTCGGCCCAGCTCTCAACTGTCAATCAATCAATCAATCAACTATTACTAACTTGTAACTAACAAAAAATTTTCCACACACACACACACGGGATCAAAGAGCCAGAGCTCAACCCCCGCAAGCACAACTAGGTGAGTACACACACACACACACACACACACACACACACACACACACACACACACACACACACACACACACACACACACACACACACACACACACACAGGAAGCAGCCCATAACAGCTGTTTAAATCCCAGGTACCTATTTACTGCTATGTAACAGGAACAACAGGGTGAAAGAAACTGCCTAGTTTAGTTTCTGCCATCACTGGAGGATCGAACACGGACGCTAGGATTACGAGTTGAGAGCGCTGTCTACTCAGCTGTCAGGCCCCGTAGTGCGTGTACTCGTCAAAAACATAATTTGGGAGAGGTTAGGGGAAAGGAATGATGCTTCCTGGGTTGGGGAGTTGGTGTGGGGTTAGTCACTTGGTGGCCTTGGACCTGTGGGGGAGGGGGGCGAGGGGGTTGCCAGTTATGAATTTAATGATTGAATTTGTTAAGATAGGGTATTTATGTAAAAGACGCTGTGAATAGATAGTAACAAAAGTGTTCCTGACTGCTGTAAGGTAGTGAGTAACTGACTGGTATGTTAGAAAAATGAATGCTTACTAGAAAATTACCTTTTCTTTGAAAATATTTTTTTGCAAAATAAGTACAAGTTATTTTGTAAACAAAATATGATTATTTTCCTTTAATAAACACACATGAACACAAATGGTCCTCGGGAGTCAGAGAGATTGAGAATGAACAGCAAAATAGTAACAAAAAAATGAGACAATGATGGGATACTATTTAATTCAAACATAAACCTGTTAAGTATGTAAATTACAGTACCCTAAACACGCGTTCACGTACATATGTCAATCAATTTACATAAATAAACATTCACTAATATGTTCCTTTAACAATGGACACATAGATAATTACCATACACGTGTCAGTCCAATTGCAGGTACACATAGACACACATAGCTGCACTTGTCTGTCGCTCCTGACAATAGTAAACATGTAACAAAAAATGTGACAATGATGGGACACTATGTCATTCAAACGTACACACGCTAACATTATAAATTACAGTAACACTAAACACGCGTACATGTATATATGTCATTCAATTTACATAAAAAAACATTCACTAATATGTTCCTTTTACAATTAACACACAGATAATTACCGTACACATGTCAGTCCAATTGCAGGTACACATAAACACACATAGCTGCACTTGTCTGTCACTCCTGACAATAGTATACATAGGTATACACACAAAACAGTCCTTTATCAACTAATGTGTGTGTGTGTGTGTGTGTGTGTGTGTGTGTGTATTTATTCCTTGTATTTATTATTTGTGTCTGCAAATTCGAGTTATTAGCTCTTGGACCCCGCCTTTCTAACAAATGTATTTTGCCTCTTTTATATCAACTACATTTATTTCTCACTAACACACACATACACACAGTGGAAACAGGAGGCCAGACACAGGATACAGAATAGGAGATGAAGAACTTAATGAAACGGACTGAGAGAAAGATCTAGGAGTTGATATCACACCAAACCTGTCTCCTGAAGCCCACATAAAAAGAAAAACGTCTGCGGCATATGCGAGACTGCCTAACATCAGAACAGCCTTCAGGAACCTGTGTAAGGAATCATTCAGAATCTTGTACACCACATATGTAAGACCAATCCTGGAGTATGCGGCCCCAGCATGGAGCCCGTATCTTGTCAAGCACAAGATGAAGCAGGAAAAAGTCCAAAGGTATGCCACTAGACTAGTCCCAGAACTAAGAGGCATGAGTTACGAGGAAAGGCTGCGGGAAATGCACCTTACGGCACTGGAAGACAGAAGAGTAAGGGGAGACATGATCACAACCTACACAACCCTCAGAGGAATCGATCGGGTAAACAAGGATAAACTATTCAACACTGGTGGGACGCAAACAAGGGGACACAGGTGTTAACTGAGTACCCACATGAGCCACAGAGACGTTAGAAGTAACTTTTTCAGTGTCAGAGTAGTTAACGGATGGAATGCATTAAGCAGTGATGTGGTGGAGGCTGACTCCATACACAGTTTCAAATGTAGATATGATTGAGCCCAGTAGGCTCAGGAATCTGTACACCAGTTGATTGACAGTTGAGAGGTGGGACCAAAGAACCATAGCTCAACCCCCGCATGCACAAATAGGTGAGTACACACACACACACGCGCGAACTAGTAGCCAACTGTCTAAATGGAGAGAGTTTATTGGTTGTAATTCTTATGGTCCCCGTTCGAATCCCGGTTGACGCAAGAGGAAATCGGCAGATATTCTTTTACCTGATTCACCTGTTCATCTAGCACAAATGTATCTATCAATGTAGACCTTTATTTATCTATTTATAATTGTCAATCCATCAATCTATCTTCCCATAAACCAACAATTTTTCATTATATACATCTATCTTACTATGTATCCGTCCATCTACTCGACTGTTTATCCATCCATCTACTCATCTGTCTTTTCATCCATCAACTCATCTATGGATCCGTCTATCCGTCAATGTATATATTTATCAATCAACGTATCCATCCATATATCTATCTATTACTATTTATATCTATCTCTCTATCTATTTGTATCCGTCGATCCTACTAACTCATTTTCCATTAATCTATCCATTTATCATTCTACTCATCTATCAATCTATTTATTCATCTACTTCTCTTTCCATCTATCCATCTACTCATCTATCTAACCATTAATCTATCTACATCCTCCCCACTCCGTCTCCTATCGTTTTCCCAAACTCCCTCCTCCCGTACCGGCTCCTTCTTTTTTCCACCCTCCCGTAACCCTGCTCATCCTCCCTCCTTCTGCCCTTCCCATACCCGCCCCTATTCCATCCCGCCCTTCCCATCGTCTTAACTCTCGGGGCAGTTCTTTACCTTCGTTCTCACTCCTTCCGCCGTTTCTCACTCTCGCCCTCCTTACTGTCTTCCTTCCCTCCCTCCCTCCCGCTGCTAGTCCTTCCCTTCTTACCCTTCCCATAGTCCTCCCTCCCAGCACCAGTCCTTCCCATTGTCCTCTTACCTCCCCCAGTGCCTCCTTCACTCCCTCTTCATCCCTCTTTCACCTCACCTACACCTCTTCCCCTGTTCTCCCTCTTTATACCACCTCTAAATCTCCCGCCCCCCCACCGGCTTTGTACCTCTTCCCTCTCACAAAAATTAGGATCAATAGGACCAAAATTAAACTACTTTATGTGTTTAATTTAAGGAAATCATTTTTTCTGATTACGAAAAAGTCTTCAACCATCTCCAGTAATAATTCACAATTAACCTTAATTGAATCAACAGGGAGAGAGGGGGGGAGGGGTGAGAATAAATAATAATTATTCCAAAATACTTAATACTTTAACTAATGTCTACACCTACCATCCTATGTCCGTTCCCTACCTCAGACCATTTCCCCTCTAATTTGGTAAAAATAAGCCTTAATAATATAATACTAAATATATTCAAAAAAATCTGTGGATAGCTACAGCCTCCAGCATATATATATATATATATATATATATATATATATATATATATATATATATATATATATATATATATATATATATATATATATATATATATATATATATATATATATATATATATATATATATATATATATATATATATATATATATATATATATATATATATATATATATATATATATATATATATATATATATATATATATATATATATATATATATATATATATATATATATATATATATATATATATATATATATATATATATATATATATATATATATATATATATATATATATATATATATATATATATATATATATATATATATATATATATATATATATATATATATATATATATATATATATATATATATATATATATATATATATATATATATATATATATATATATATATATATATATATATATATATATATATATATATATATATATATATATATATATATATATATATATAAGCCCATAAGCAATCCAGTTGGGATCGCCCCATTGCCGACAAAGTAGCTCCAACATTACTGTAGGCTGTGACAACACCACATGCTACTGCCCGACTTGGAGCTGTAGCAGCTCCCCATGCCCGGGACTTGCTATTAGCAACCCCCAATATCTGCTACTAGCACTCGTCTCACCACAGGCCCTCTGAATGGCTGTGGCTCTCCGCCTCACTGCCCGAATCCACACCGAATACAGGGGTTTTGGTGGCGAGGCAGTGGCCGACAGGTACGGACGACATGGCCTTCTCTGCCAAAGGACAGGAGGATGGCATGCAAGACACAGCGATGTTAACGACATTATAAAGAGAAGCCTTATCACGGAAGGTTGTCCAGCAGAGAGAGAGTCCCGTTCCCTATTGCCCCGCAACTCTGATGAGCCTGTTGGTCGCCCAGATGGGATCACGGTGAACCCCTGGAAGAATAGTAGACAGTTGGTGTGGGACTACACTTGCGTTTCAACTTTAGTCAACACCTATGTTAACTTCAGTGCTGTTCAGGCAGGAGGTTCTGCCAATCACTGGGAAGCAGCCAAGTCACATAAAAACGGAGACCTTGATCACTACTACAATTTTGTCCCCATTGCCTCAGAGACACTTGGTGCCTGGGGTAAAAGTGCTGCAAGTTTTTTGAAGGAGCTGGGGTCCAAGCTAATTGAAACAACTAGAGACCCTACAGCCGTCAGTTTTCTCTTTAAGCGCCTTAGTGTGGAGATCCAGAGTGGAATTGCTCACAGCATCCATGCTTCCTGCCCGCAATCCGAGGAGCTGGATGAGCTGGGGAGTTGTAATATAAATATTATGATTAAATTGTATTTATTTTTTCGTTTCGTTGCCTTATTTATCATTAATTTTTAAATTTTCGGTATAAAAATTTATTTTTGTGTCTATGGATGTCTGTCTGTGTGTTTGTTTGAGTGTCCCTGTGAGTGTTTGTCCGGTTATACCTGTGGGTCCACGAGGCCATCTGTGTCCCCTCAGATGGTCTCCCTTATCACAGTTTTTGTCTATAGATGTGTGTCTGTGTGAGTGTTCGGGTGAGTGTGTGTCCGGTTATACCTGTGAGTCCACGAGGCCATCTGTGTCCCCTCAGATGGTCTCCCTTATCACACTTTTTGTCTATAGATGTGTGTCTGTGTGAGTGTTCGGGTGAGTGTGTGTCCGGTTATACCTATGAGTCCACGAGGCCATCTGTGTCCCCTCAGATGGTCTTCTTTATCACAGTTTGTGTCTATGGATGCAGGCGATGAGTCACAATAACGCGGCTAAAGTATGTTGACCAGACCACACACTAGAAGTTGAAGGAACGACGACGTTTCGGTAAGTCCTTGACCATTCTCAAGTCGACTGAGAATGTGTCTATGGATGTGTGTCTGGGTGAGTGTCCCTGTGAGTGTCCGGGTGAGTGTGTGTGTTCGGTTATACCTGTGGGTCCACGAGGCAATCTGTGTTCCCTCAGATGGTCTTCCTTATCACAGTTTGTGTCTATGGATGTGTGTCTGAGTGAGTGTCCCTGTGAGTGTCCTGGTGAGTGTGTGTGTGTGTGAGTGTCCGGGTTTATGTGTAGTTTGGTTTCTGGAACCATTTGTGTCCCTCCCTTCAACTCTTTTCCCTTATTCCCACCGTGGGTTCGAATCCCAGGTGATTAGACCTGCCCTAGGTCAATGGATCCAAGGTATCCATCCGTGGGCCTAACGGATTTCACCTCTTCCCCACTTTACTAGGAGTCAGGCTAATTCCAGCAACCCAGAGAACCTTTCGATACAGAGGCAGCTACAGGAGGGGACCACATAAATTAGTGCCCTGTAGTTACGTAACCGTTCCGACAGGCTCGATCGCAATCTATCCAGATGAGAACACGTTCTCATCCGACTAGACCTCGCTGGAGTCGCTGTTTGTCTCAAATTTGGACCCTTTATTTATAGTTAGTATTTTTGGTGTATTAATTGATGTGTATTAATTTGTTAATGACTTAGGTAGAGTGATTTGGGGGGAGAGAGGGAGGGGGGGGTTGGCGTGAGTAGTGTATTATACGAGATCGTGCTTGGGTTAGTATTCACCTTGTTGTGCTTGCGAGGGTTGAGCTTTGCTCTTTCGGCCCAGCTCTCAACTGTCAATCAATCAATCAATCAACTATTACTAACTTGTAACTAACAAAAAATTTTCCACACACACACACACGGGATCAAAGAGCCAGAGCTCAACCCCCGCAAGCACAACTAGGTGAGTACACACACACACACACACACACACACACACACACACACACACACACACACACACACACACACACACACACACACACACACACACACACACACAGGAAGCAGCCCATAACAGCTGTTTAAATCCCAGGTACCTATTTACTGCTATGTAACAGGAACAACAGGGTGAAAGAAACTGCCTAGTTTAGTTTCTGCCATCACTGGAGGATCGAACACGGACGCTAGGATTACGAGTTGAGAGCGCTGTCTACTCAGCTGTCAGGCCCCGTAGTGCGTGTACTCGTCAAAAACATAATTTGGGAGAGGTTAGGGGAAAGGAATGATGCTTCCTGGGTTGGGGAGTTGGTGTGGGGTTAGTCACTTGGTGGCCTTGGACCTGTGGGGGAGGGGGGCGAGGGGGTTGCCAGTTATGAATTTAATGATTGAATTTGTTAAGATAGGGTATTTATGTAAAAGACGCTGTGAATAGATAGTAACAAAAGTGTTCCTGACTGCTGTAAGGTAGTGAGTAACTGACTTGTATGTTAGAAAAATGAATGCTTACTAGAAAATTACCTTTTCTTTGAAAATATTTTTTTGCAAAATAAGTACAAGTTATTTTGTAAACAAAATATGATTATTTTCCTTTAATAAACACACATGAACACAAATGGTCCTCGGGAGTCAGAGAGATTGAGAATGAACAGCAAAATAGTAACAAAAAAATGAGACAATGATGGGATACTATTTAATTCAAACATAAACCTGTTAAGTATGTAAATTACAGTACCCTAAACACGCGTTCACGTACATATGTCAATCAATTTACATAAATAAACATTCACTAATATGTTCCTTTAACAATGGACACATAGATAATTACCATACACGTGTCAGTCCAATTGCAGGTACACATAGACACACATAGCTGCACTTGTCTGTCGCTCCTGACAATAGTAAACATGTAACAAAAAATGTGACAATGATGGGACACTATGTCATTCAAACGTACACACGCTAACATTATAAATTACAGTAACACTAAACACGCGTACATGTATATATGTCATTCAATTTACATAAAAAAACATTCACTAATATGTTCCTTTTACAATTAACACACAGATAATTACCGTACACATGTCAGTCCAATTGCAGGTACACATAAACACACATAGCTGCACTTGTCTGTCACTCCTGACAATAGTATACATAGGTATACACACAAAACAGTCCTTTATCAACTAATGTGTGTGTGTGTGTGTGTGTGTGTGTGTGTGTATTTATTCCTTGTATTTATTATTTGTGTCTGCAAATTCGAGTTATTAGCTCTTGGACCCCGCCTTTCTAACAAATGTATTTTGCCTCTTTTATATCAACTACATTTATTTCTCACTAACACACACATACACACAGTGGAAACAGGAGGCCAGACACAGGATACAGAATAGGAGATGAAGAACTTAATGAAACGGACTGAGAGAAAGATCTAGGAGTTGATATCACACCAAACCTGTCTCCTGAAGCCCACATAAAAAGAAAAACGTCTGCGGCATATGCGAGACTGCCTAACATCAGAACAGCCTTCAGGAACCTGTGTAAGGAATCATTCAGAATCTTGTACACCACATATGTAAGACCAATCCTGGAGTATGCGGCCCCAGCATGGAGCCCGTATCTTGTCAAGCACAAGATGAAGCAGGAAAAAGTCCAAAGGTATGCCACTAGACTAGTCCCAGAACTAAGAGGCATGAGTTACGAGGAAAGGCTGCGGGAAATGCACCTTACGGCACTGGAAGACAGAAGAGTAAGGGGAGACATGATCACAACCTACACAACCCTCAGAGGAATCGATCGGGTAAACAAGGATAAACTATTCAACACTGGTGGGACGCAAACAAGGGGACACAGGTGTTAACTGAGTACCCACATGAGCCACAGAGACGTTAGAAGTAACTTTTTCAGTGTCAGAGTAGTTAACGGATGGAATGCATTAAGCAGTGATGTGGTGGAGGCTGACTCCATACACAGTTTCAAATGTAGATATGATTGAGCCCAGTAGGCTCAGGAATCTGTACACCAGTTGATTGACAGTTGAGAGGTGGGACCAAAGAACCATAGCTCAACCCCCGCATGCACAAATAGGTGAGTACACACACACACACGCGCGAACTAGTAGCCAACTGTCTAAATGGAGAGAGTTTATTGGTTGTAATTCTTATGGTCCCCGTTCGAATCCCGGTTGACGCAAGAGGAAATCGGCAGATATTCTTTTACCTGATTCACCTGTTCATCTAGCACAAATGTATCTATCAATGTAGACCTTTATTTATCTATTTATAATTGTCAATCCATCAATCTATCTTCCCATAAACCAACAATTTTTCATTATATACATCTATCTTACTATGTATCCGTCCATCTACTCGACTGTTTATCCATCCATCTACTCATCTGTCTTTTCATCCATCAACTCATCTATGGATCCGTCTATCCGTCAATGTATATATTTATCAATCAACGTATCCATCCATATATCTATCTATTACTATTTATATCTATCTCTCTATCTATTTGTATCCGTCGATCCTACTAACTCATTTTCCATTAATCTATCCATTTATCATTCTACTCATCTATCAATCTATTTATTCATCTACTTCTCTTTCCATCTATCCATCTACTCATCTATCTAACCATTAATCTATCTACATCCTCCCCACTCCGTCTCCTATCGTTTTCCCAAACTCCCTCCTCCCGTACCGGCTCCTTCTTTTTTCCACCCTCCCGTAACCCTGCTCATCCTCCCTCCTTCTGCCCTTCCCATACCCGCCCCTATTCCATCCCGCCCTTCCCATCGTCTTAACTCTCGGGGCAGTTCTTTACCTTCGTTCTCACTCCTTCCGCCGTTTCTCACTCTCGCCCTCCTTACTGTCTTCCTTCCCTCCCTCCCTCCCGCTGCTAGTCCTTCCCTTCTTACCCTTCCCATAGTCCTCCCTCCCAGCACCAGTCCTTCCCATTGTCCTCTTACCTCCCCCAGTGCCTCCTTCACTCCCTCTTCATCCCTCTTTCACCTCACCTACACCTCTTCCCCTGTTCTCCCTCTTTATACCACCTCTAAATCTCCCGCCCCCCCACCGGCTTTGTACCTCTTCCCTCTCACAAAAATTAGGATCAATAGGACCAAAATTAAACTACTTTATGTGTTTAATTTAAGGAAATCATTTTTTCTGATTACGAAAAAGTCTTCAACCATCTCCAGTAATAATTCACAATTAACCTTAATTGAATCAACAGGGAGAGAGGGGGGGAGGGGTGAGAATAAATAATAATTATTCCAAAATACTTAATACTTTAACTAATGTCTACACCTACCATCCTATGTCCGTTCCCTACCTCAGACCATTTCCCCTCTAATTTGGTAAAAATAAGCCTTAATAATATAATACTAAATATATTCAAAAAAATCTGTGGATAGCTACAGCCTCCAGCATATATATATATATATATATATATATATATATATATATATATATATATATATATATATATATATATATATATATATATATATATATATATATATATATATATATATATATATATATATATATATATATATATATATATATATATATATATATATATATATATATATATATATATATATATATATATATATATATATATATATATATATATATATATATATATATATATATATATATATATATATATATATATATATATATATATATATATATATATATATATATATATATATATATATATATATATATATATATATATATATATATATATATATATATATATATATATATATATATATATATATATATATATATATATATATATATATATATATATATATATATATATATATATATATATATATATATATATATATATATATATATATATATATATATATATATATATATATATATATATATATATATATATATATATATATATATATATATATATATATATATATATATATATATATATATATATATATATATATATATATATATATATATAAGCCCATAAGCAATCCAGTTGGGATCGCCCCATTGCCGACAAAGTAGCTCCAACATTACTGTAGGCTGTGACAACACCACATGCTACTGCCCGACTTAGAGCTGTAGCAGCTCCCCATGCCCGGGACTTGCTATTAGCAACCCCCAATATCTGCTACTAGCACTCGTCTCACCACAGGCCCTCTGAATGGCTGTGGCTCTCCGCCTCACTGCCCGAATCCACACCGAATACAGGGGTTTTGGTGGCGAGGCAGTGGCCGACAGGTACGGACGACATGGCCTTCTCTGCCAAAGGACAGGAGGATGGCATGCAAGACACAGCGATGTTAACGACATTATAAAGAGAAGCCTTATCACGGAAGGTTGTCCAGCAGAGAGAGAGTCCCGTTCCCTATTGCCCCGCAACTCTGATGAGCCTGTTGGTCGCCCAGATGGGATCACGGTGAACCCCTGGAAGAATAGTAGACAGTTGGTGTGGGACTACACTTGCGTTTCAACTTTAGTCAACACCTATGTTAACTTCAGTGCTGTTCAGGCAGGAGGTTCTGCCAATCACTGGGAAGCAGCCAAGTCACATAAAAACGGAGACCTTGATCACTACTACAATTTTGTCCCCATTGCCTCAGAGACACTTGGTGCCTGGGGTAAAAGTGCTGCAAGTTTTTTGAAGGAGCTGGGGTCCAAGCTAATTGAAACAACTAGAGACCCTACAGCCGTCAGTTTTCTCTTTAAGCGCCTTAGTGTGGAGATCCAGAGTGGAATTGCTCACAGCATCCATGCTTCCTGCCCGCAATCCGAGGAGCTGGATGAGCTGGGGAGTTGTAATATAAATATTATGATTAAATTGTATTTATTTTTTCGTTTCGTTGCCTTATTTATCATTAATTTTTAAATTTTCGGTATAAAAATTTATTTTTGTGTCTATGGATGTCTGTCTGTGTGTTTGTTTGAGTGTCCCTGTGAGTGTTTGTCCGGTTATACCTGTGGGTCCACGAGGCCATCTGTGTCCCCTCAGATGGTCTCCCTTATCACAGTTTTTGTCTATAGATGTGTGTCTGTGTGAGTGTTCGGGTGAGTGTGTGTCCGGTTATACCTGTGAGTCCACGAGGCCATCTGTGTCCCCTCAGATGGTCTCCCTTATCACACTTTTTGTCTATAGATGTGTGTCTGTGTGAGTGTTCGGGTGAGTGTGTGTCCGGTTATACCTATGAGTCCACGAGGCCATCTGTGTCCCCTCAGATGGTCTTCTTTATCACAGTTTGTGTCTATGGATGCAGGCGATGAGTCACAATAACGCGGCTAAAGTATGTTGACCAGACCACACACTAGAAGTTGAAGGAACGACGACGTTTCGGTAAGTCCTTGACCATTCTCAAGTCGACTGAGAATGTGTCTATGGATGTGTGTCTGGGTGAGTGTCCCTGTGAGTGTCCGGGTGAGTGTGTGTGTTCGGTTATACCTGTGGGTCCACGAGGCAATCTGTGTTCCCTCAGATGGTCTTCCTTATCACAGTTTGTGTCTATGGATGTGTGTCTGAGTGAGTGTCCCTGTGAGTGTCCTGGTGAGTGTGTGTGTGTGTGAGTGTCCGGGTTTATGTGTAGTTTGGTTTCTGGAACCATTTGTGTCCCTCCCTTCAACTCTTTTCCCTTATTCCCACCGTGGGTTCGAATCCCAGGTGATTAGACCTGCCCTAGGTCAATGGATCCAAGGTATCCATCCGTGGGCCTAACGGATTTCACCTCTTCCCCACTTTACTAGGAGTCAGGCTAATTCCAGCAACCCAGAGAACCTTTCGATACAGAGGCAGCTACAGGAGGGGACCACATAAATTAGTGCCCTGTAGTTACGTAACCGTTCCGACAGGCTCGATCGCAATCTATCCAGATGAGAACACGTTCTCATCCGACTAGACCTCGCTGGAGTCGCTGTTTGTCTCAAATTTGGACCCTTTATTTATAGTTAGTATTTTTGGTGTATTAATTGATGTGTATTAATTTGTTAATGACTTAGGTAGAGTGATTTGGGGGGAGAGAGGGAGGGGGGGGTTGGCGTGAGTAGTGTATTATACGAGATCGTGCTTGGGTTAGTATTCACCTTGTTGTGCTTGCGAGGGTTGAGCTTTGCTCTTTCGGCCCAGCTCTCAACTGTCAATCAATCAATCAATCAACTATTACTAACTTGTAACTAACAAAAAATTTTCCACACACACACACACGGGATCAAAGAGCCAGAGCTCAACCCCCGCAAGCACAACTAGGTGAGTACACACACACACACACACACACACACACACACACACACACACACACACACACACACACACACACACACACACACACACACACACACACAGGAAGCAGCCCATAACAGCTGTTTAAATCCCAGGTACCTATTTACTGCTATGTAACAGGAACAACAGGGTGAAAGAAACTGCCTAGTTTAGTTTCTGCCATCACTGGAGGATCGAACACGGACGCTAGGATTACGAGTTGAGAGCGCTGTCTACTCAGCTGTCAGGCCCCGTAGTGCGTGTACTCGTCAAAAACATAATTTGGGAGAGGTTAGGGGAAAGGAATGATGCTTCCTGGGTTGGGGAGTTGGTGTGGGGTTAGTCACTTGGTGGCCTTGGACCTGTGGGGGAGGGGGGCGAGGGGGTTGCCAGTTATGAATTTAATGATTGAATTTGTTAAGATAGGGTATTTATGTAAAAGACGCTGTGAATAGATAGTAACAAAAGTGTTCCTGACTGCTGTAAGGTAGTGAGTAACTGACTTGTATGTTAGAAAAATGAATGCTTACTAGAAAATTACCTTTTCTTTGAAAATATTTTTTTGCAAAATAAGTACAAGTTATTTTGTAAACAAAATATGATTATTTTCCTTTAATAAACACACATGAACACAAATGGTCCTCGGGAGTCAGAGAGATTGAGAATGAACAGCAAAATAGTAACAAAAAAATGAGACAATGATGGGATACTATTTAATTCAAACATAAACCTGTTAAGTATGTAAATTACAGTACCCTAAACACGCGTTCACGTACATATGTCAATCAATTTACATAAATAAACATTCACTAATATGTTCCTTTAACAATGGACACATAGATAATTACCATACACGTGTCAGTCCAATTGCAGGTACACATAGACACACATAGCTGCACTTGTCTGTCGCTCCTGACAATAGTAAACATGTAACAAAAAATGTGACAATGATGGGACACTATGTCATTCAAACGTACACACGCTAACATTATAAATTACAGTAACACTAAACACGCGTACATGTATATATGTCATTCAATTTACATAAAAAAACATTCACTAATATGTTCCTTTTACAATTAACACACAGATAATTACCGTACACATGTCAGTCCAATTGCAGGTACACATAAACACACATAGCTGCACTTGTCTGTCACTCCTGACAATAGTATACATAGGTATACACACAAAACAGTCCTTTATCAACTAATGTGTGTGTGTGTGTGTGTGTGTGTGTGTGTATTTATTCCTTGTATTTATTATTTGTGTCTGCAAATTCGAGTTATTAGCTCTTGGACCCCGCCTTTCTAACAAATGTATTTTGCCTCTTTTATATCAACTACATTTATTTCTCACTAACACACACATACACACAGTGGAAACAGGAGGCCAGACACAGGATACAGAATAGGAGATGAAGAACTTAATGAAACGGACTGAGAGAAAGATCTAGGAGTTGATATCACACCAAACCTGTCTCCTGAAGCCCACATAAAAAGAAAAACGTCTGCGGCATATGCGAGACTGCCTAACATCAGAACAGCCTTCAGGAACCTGTGTAAGGAATCATTCAGAATCTTGTACACCACATATGTAAGACCAATCCTGGAGTATGCGGCCCCAGCATGGAGCCCGTATCTTGTCAAGCACAAGATGAAGCAGGAAAAAGTCCAAAGGTATGCCACTAGACTAGTCCCAGAACTAAGAGGCATGAGTTACGAGGAAAGGCTGCGGGAAATGCACCTTACGGCACTGGAAGACAGAAGAGTAAGGGGAGACATGATCACAACCTACACAACCCTCAGAGGAATCGATCGGGTAAACAAGGATAAACTATTCAACACTGGTGGGACGCAAACAAGGGGACACAGGTGTTAACTGAGTACCCACATGAGCCACAGAGACGTTAGAAGTAACTTTTTCAGTGTCAGAGTAGTTAACGGATGGAATGCATTAAGCAGTGATGTGGTGGAGGCTGACTCCATACACAGTTTCAAATGTAGATATGATTGAGCCCAGTAGGCTCAGGAATCTGTACACCAGTTGATTGACAGTTGAGAGGTGGGACCAAAGAACCATAGCTCAACCCCCGCATGCACAAATAGGTGAGTACACACACACACACGCGCGAACTAGTAGCCAACTGTCTAAATGGAGAGAGTTTATTGGTTGTAATTCTTATGGTCCCCGTTCGAATCCCGGTTGACGCAAGAGGAAATCGGCAGATATTCTTTTACCTGATTCACCTGTTCATCTAGCACAAATGTATCTATCAATGTAGACCTTTATTTATCTATTTATAATTGTCAATCCATCAATCTATCTTCCCATAAACCAACAATTTTTCATTATATACATCTATCTTACTATGTATCCGTCCATCTACTCGACTGTTTATCCATCCATCTACTCATCTGTCTTTTCATCCATCAACTCATCTATGGATCCGTCTATCCGTCAATGTATATATTTATCAATCAACGTATCCATCCATATATCTATCTATTACTATTTATATCTATCTCTCTATCTATTTGTATCCGTCGATCCTACTAACTCATTTTCCATTAATCTATCCATTTATCATTCTACTCATCTATCAATCTATTTATTCATCTACTTCTCTTTCCATCTATCCATCTACTCATCTATCTAACCATTAATCTATCTACATCCTCCCCACTCCGTCTCCTATCGTTTTCCCAAACTCCCTCCTCCCGTACCGGCTCCTTCTTTTTTCCACCCTCCCGTAACCCTGCTCATCCTCCCTCCTTCTGCCCTTCCCATACCCGCCCCTATTCCATCCCGCCCTTCCCATCGTCTTAACTCTCGGGGCAGTTCTTTACCTTCGTTCTCACTCCTTCCGCCGTTTCTCACTCTCGCCCTCCTTACTGTCTTCCTTCCCTCCCTCCCTCCCGCTGCTAGTCCTTCCCTTCTTACCCTTCCCATAGTCCTCCCTCCCAGCACCAGTCCTTCCCATTGTCCTCTTACCTCCCCCAGTGCCTCCTTCACTCCCTCTTCATCCCTCTTTCACCTCACCTACACCTCTTCCCCTGTTCTCCCTCTTTATACCACCTCTAAATCTCCCGCCCCCCCACCGGCTTTGTACCTCTTCCCTCTCACAAAAATTAGGATCAATAGGACCAAAATTAAACTACTTTATGTGTTTAATTTAAGGAAATCATTTTTTCTGATTACGAAAAAGTCTTCAACCATCTCCAGTAATAATTCACAATTAACCTTAATTGAATCAACAGGGAGAGAGGGGGGGAGGGGTGAGAATAAATAATAATTATTCCAAAATACTTAATACTTTAACTAATGTCTACACCTACCATCCTATGTCCGTTCCCTACCTCAGACCATTTCCCCTCTAATTTGGTAAAAATAAGCCTTAATAATATAATACTAAATATATTCCAAAAAATCTGTGGATAGCTACAGCCTCCAGCATATATATATATATATATATATATATATATATATATATATATATATATATATATATATATATATATATATATATATATATATATATATATATATATATATATATATATATATATATATATATATATATATATATATATATATATATATATATATATATATATATATATATATATATATATATATATATATATATATATATATATATATATATATATATATATATATATATATATATATATATATATATATATATATATATGTCGTACCTAATAGCCAGAATGCACTTCTCAGCCTACTATTCAAGGCCCGATTTGCCTAATAAGCCAAGTTTTCATGAATTAATGTTTTTTCGTCTACCTAACCTACCTAACCTAACCTAACCTAGCTTTTTTTGGCTACCTAACCTAACCTTACCTATAAATATAGGTTAGGTTAGGTTAGGTAGGGTTGGTTAGGTTCGGTCATATATCTACGTTAATTTTAACTCCAATAAAAAAATTTTTACCTCATACATAGAGAAAAGGGTTGCTTTATCATTTCATAAGAAAAAAATTATAGTAAATATATTAATTCAGGAAAACTTGGCTTATTAGGCATATCGGGCCTTGAATAGTAGGCTGAGAAGTGAGTTCTGGCTACTAGGTACGACATATATATATATATATATATATATATATATATATATATATATATATATATATATATATATATATATATATATATATATATATATATATATATATATATATATATATATATATATATATATATATATATATATATATATATATAAGCCCATAAGCAATCCAGTTGGGATCGCCCCATTGCCGACAAAGTAGCTCCAACATTACTGTAGGCTGTGACAACACCACATGCTACTGCCCGACTTAGAGCTGTAGCAGCTCCCCATGCCCGGGACTTGCTATTAGCAACCCCCAATATCTGCTACTAGCACTCGTCTCACCACAGGCCCTCTGAATGGCTGTGGCTCTCCGCCTCACTGCCCGAATCCACACCGAATACAGGGGTTTTGGTGGCGAGGCAGTGGCCGACAGGTACGGACGACATGGCCTTCTCTGCCAAAGGACAGGAGGATGGCATGCAAGACACAGCGATGTTAACGACATTATAAAGAGAAGCCTTATCACGGAAGGTTGTCCAGCAGAGAGAGAGTCCCGTTCCCTATTGCCCCGCAACTCTGATGAGCCTGTTGGTCGCCCAGATGGGATCACGGTGAACCCCTGGAAGAATAGTAGACAGTTGGTGTGGGACTACACTTGCGTTTCAACTTTAGTCAACACCTATGTTAACTTCAGTGCTGTTCAGGCAGGAGGTTCTGCCAATCACTGGGAAGCAGCCAAGTCACATAAAAACGGAGACCTTGATCACTACTACAATTTTGTCCCCATTGCCTCAGAGACACTTGGTGCCTGGGGTAAAAGTGCTGCAAGTTTTTTGAAGGAGCTGGGGTCCAAGCTAATTGAAACAACTAGAGACCCTACAGCCGTCAGTTTTCTCTTTAAGCGCCTTAGTGTGGAGATCCAGAGTGGAATTGCTCACAGCATCCATGCTTCCTGCCCGCAATCCGAGGAGCTGGATGAGCTGGGGAGTTGTAATATAAATATTATGATTAAATTGTATTTATTTTTTCGTTTCGTTGCCTTATTTATCATTAATTTTTAAATCTTCGGTATAAAAATTTATTTTTGTGTCTATGGATGTCTGTCTGTGTGTTTGTTTGAGTGTCCCTGTGAGTGTTTGTCCGGTTATACCTGTGGGTCCACGAGGCCATCTGTGTCCCCTCAGATGGTCTCCCTTATCACAGTTTTTGTCTATAGATGTGTGTCTGTGTGAGTGTTCGGGTGAGTGTGTGTCCGGTTATACCTGTGAGTCCACGAGGCCATCTGTGTCCCCTCAGATGGTCTCCCTTATCACACTTTTTGTCTATAGATGTGTGTCTGTGTGAGTGTTCGGGTGAGTGTGTGTCCGGTTATACCTATGAGTCCACGAGGCCATCTGTGTCCCCTCAGATGGTCTTCTTTATCACAGTTTGTGTCTATGGATGCAGGCGATGAGTCACAATAACGCGGCTAAAGTATGTTGACCAGACCACACACTAGAAGTTGAAGGAACGACGACGTTTCGGTAAGTCCTTGACCATTCTCAAGTCGACTGAGAATGTGTCTATGGATGTGTGTCTGGGTGAGTGTCCCTGTGAGTGTCCGGGTGAGTGTGTGTGTTCGGTTATACCTGTGGGTCCACGAGGCAATCTGTGTTCCCTCAGATGGTCTTCCTTATCACAGTTTGTGTCTATGGATGTGTGTCTGAGTGAGTGTCCCTGTGAGTGTCCTGGTGAGTGTGTGTGTGTGTGAGTGTCCGGGTTTATGTGTAGTTTGGTTTCTGGAACCATTTGTGTCCCTCCCTTCAACTCTTTTCCCTTATTCCCACCGTGGGTTCGAATCCCAGGTGATTAGACCTGCCCTAGGTCAATGGATCCAAGGTATCCATCCGTGGGCCTAACGGATTTCACCTCTTCCCCACTTTACTAGGAGTCAGGCTAATTCCAGCAACCCAGAGAACCTTTCGATACAGAGGCAGCTACAGGAGGGGACCACATAAATTAGTGCCCTGTAGTTACGTAACCGTTCCGACAGGCTCGATCGCAATCTATCCAGATGAGAACACGTTCTCATCCGACTAGACCTCGCTGGAGTCGCTGTTTGTCTCAAATTTGGACCCTTTATTTATAGTTAGTATTTTTGGTGTATTAATTGATGTGTATTAATTTGTTAATGACTTAGGTAGAGTGATTTGGGGGGAGAGAGGGAGGGGGGGGTTGGCGTGAGTAGTGTATTATACGAGATCGTGCTTGGGTTAGTATTCACCTTGTTGTGCTTGCGAGGGTTGAGCTTTGCTCTTTCGGCCCAGCTCTCAACTGTCAATCAATCAATCAATCAACTATTACTAACTTGTAACTAACAAAAAATTTTCCACACACACACACACGGGATCAAAGAGCCAGAGCTCAACCCCCGCAAGCACAACTAGGTGAGTACACACACACACACACACACACACACACACACACACACACACACACACACACACACACACACACACACACACACACACACACACACACACACACACAGGAAGCAGCCCATAACAGCTGTTTAAATCCCAGGTACCTATTTACTGCTATGTAACAGGAACAACAGGGTGAAAGAAACTGCCTAGTTTAGTTTCTGCCATCACTGGAGGATCGAACACGGACGCTAGGATTACGAGTTGAGAGCGCTGTCTACTCAGCTGTCAGGCCCCGTAGTGCGTGTACTCGTCAAAAACATAATTTGGGAGAGGTTAGGGGAAAGGAATGATGCTTCCTGGGTTGGGGAGTTGGTGTGGGGTTAGTCACTTGGTGGCCTTGGACCTGTGGGGGAGGGGGGCGAGGGGGTTGCCAGTTATGAATTTAATGATTGAATTTGTTAAGATAGGGTATTTATGTAAAAGACGCTGTGAATAGATAGTAACAAAAGTGTTCCTGACTGCTGTAAGGTAGTGAGTAACTGACTTGTATGTTAGAAAAATGAATGCTTACTAGAAAATTACCTTTTCTTTGAAAATATTTTTTTGCAAAATAAGTACAAGTTATTTTGTAAACAAAATATGATTATTTTCCTTTAATAAACACACATGAACACAAATGGTCCTCGGGAGTCAGAGAGATTGAGAATGAACAGCAAAATAGTAACAAAAAAATGAGACAATGATGGGATACTATTTAATTCAAACATAAACCTGTTAAGTATGTAAATTACAGTACCCTAAACACGCGTTCACGTACATATGTCAATCAATTTACATAAATAAACATTCACTAATATGTTCCTTTAACAATGGACACATAGATAATTACCATACACGTGTCAGTCCAATTGCAGGTACACATAGACACACATAGCTGCACTTGTCTGTCGCTCCTGACAATAGTAAACATGTAACAAAAAATGTGACAATGATGGGACACTATGTCATTCAAACGTACACACGCTAACATTATAAATTACAGTAACACTAAACACGCGTACATGTATATATGTCATTCAATTTACATAAAAAAACATTCACTAATATGTTCCTTTTACAATTAACACACAGATAATTACCGTACACATGTCAGTCCAATTGCAGGTACACATAAACACACATAGCTGCACTTGTCTGTCACTCCTGACAATAGTATACATAGGTATACACACAAAACAGTCCTTTATCAACTAATGTGTGTGTGTGTGTGTGTGTGTGTGTGTGTATTTATTCCTTGTATTTATTATTTGTGTCTGCAAATTCGAGTTATTAGCTCTTGGACCCCGCCTTTCTAACAAATGTATTTTGCCTCTTTTATATCAACTACATTTATTTCTCACTAACACACACATACACACAGTGGAAACAGGAGGCCAGACACAGGATACAGAATAGGAGATGAAGAACTTAATGAAACGGACTGAGAGAAAGATCTAGGAGTTGATATCACACCAAACCTGTCTCCTGAAGCCCACATAAAAAGAAAAACGTCTGCGGCATATGCGAGACTGCCTAACATCAGAACAGCCTTCAGGAACCTGTGTAAGGAATCATTCAGAATCTTGTACACCACATATGTAAGACCAATCCTGGAGTATGCGGCCCCAGCATGGAGCCCGTATCTTGTCAAGCACAAGATGAAGCAGGAAAAAGTCCAAAGGTATGCCACTAGACTAGTCCCAGAACTAAGAGGCATGAGTTACGAGGAAAGGCTGCGGGAAATGCACCTTACGGCACTGGAAGACAGAAGAGTAAGGGGAGACATGATCACAACCTACACAACCCTCAGAGGAATCGATCGGGTAAACAAGGATAAACTATTCAACACTGGTGGGACGCAAACAAGGGGACACAGGTGTTAACTGAGTACCCACATGAGCCACAGAGACGTTAGAAGTAACTTTTTCAGTGTCAGAGTAGTTAACGGATGGAATGCATTAAGCAGTGATGTGGTGGAGGCTGACTCCATACACAGTTTCAAATGTAGATATGATTGAGCCCAGTAGGCTCAGGAATCTGTACACCAGTTGATTGACAGTTGAGAGGTGGGACCAAAGAACCATAGCTCAACCCCCGCATGCACAAATAGGTGAGTACACACACACACACGCGCGAACTAGTAGCCAACTGTCTAAATGGAGAGAGTTTATTGGTTGTAATTCTTATGGTCCCCGTTCGAATCCCGGTTGACGCAAGAGGAAATCGGCAGATATTCTTTTACCTGATTCACCTGTTCATCTAGCACAAATGTATCTATCAATGTAGACCTTTATTTATCTATTTATAATTGTCAATCCATCAATCTATCTTCCCATAAACCAACAATTTTTCATTATATACATCTATCTTACTATGTATCCGTCCATCTACTCGACTGTTTATCCATCCATCTACTCATCTGTCTTTTCATCCATCAACTCATCTATGGATCCGTCTATCCGTCAATGTATATATTTATCAATCAACGTATCCATCCATATATCTATCTATTACTATTTATATCTATCTCTCTATCTATTTGTATCCGTCGATCCTACTAACTCATTTTCCATTAATCTATCCATTTATCATTCTACTCATCTATCAATCTATTTATTCATCTACTTCTCTTTCCATCTATCCATCTACTCATCTATCTAACCATTAATCTATCTACATCCTCCCCACTCCGTCTCCTATCGTTTTCCCAAACTCCCTCCTCCCGTACCGGCTCCTTCTTTTTTCCACCCTCCCGTAACCCTGCTCATCCTCCCTCCTTCTGCCCTTCCCATACCCGCCCCTATTCCATCCCGCCCTTCCCATCGTCTTAACTCTCGGGGCAGTTCTTTACCTTCGTTCTCACTCCTTCCGCCGTTTCTCACTCTCGCCCTCCTTACTGTCTTCCTTCCCTCCCTCCCTCCCGCTGCTAGTCCTTCCCTTCTTACCCTTCCCATAGTCCTCCCTCCCAGCACCAGTCCTTCCCATTGTCCTCTTACCTCCCCCAGTGCCTCCTTCACTCCCTCTTCATCCCTCTTTCACCTCACCTACACCTCTTCCCCTGTTCTCCCTCTTTATACCACCTCTAAATCTCCCGCCCCCCCACCGGCTTTGTACCTCTTCCCTCTCACAAAAATTAGGATCAATAGGACCAAAATTAAACTACTTTATGTGTTTAATTTAAGGAAATCATTTTTTCTGATTACGAAAAAGTCTTCAACCATCTCCAGTAATAATTCACAATTAACCTTAATTGAATCAACAGGGAGAGAGGGGGGGAGGGGTGAGAATAAATAATAATTATTCCAAAATACTTAATACTTTAACTAATGTCTACACCTACCATCCTATGTCCGTTCCCTACCTCAGACCATTTCCCCTCTAATTTGGTAAAAATAAGCCTTAATAATATAATACTAAATATATTCAAAAAAATCTGTGGATAGCTACAGCCTCCAGCATATATATATATATATATATATATATATATATATATATATATATATATATATATATATATATATATATATATATATATATATATATATATATATATATATATATATATATATATATATATATATATATATATATATATATATATATATATATATATATATATATATATATATATATATATATATATATATATATATATATATATATATATATATATATATATATATATATATATATATATATATATATATATATATATATATATATATATATATATATATATATATATATATATATATATATATATATATATATATATATATATATATATATATATATATATATATATATATATATATATATATATATATATATATATATATATATATATATATATATATATATATATATATATATATATATATATATATATATATATATATATATATATATATATATATATATATATATATATATATATATATATATATATATATATATATATATATATATATATAAGCCCATAAGCAATCCAGTTGGGATCGCCCCATTGCCGACAAAGTAGCTCCAACATTACTGTAGGCTGTGACAACACCACATGCTACTGCCCGACTTAGAGCTGTAGCAGCTCCCCATGCCCGGGACTTGCTATTAGCAACCCCCAATATCTGCTACTAGCACTCGTCTCACCACAGGCCCTCTGAATGGCTGTGGCTCTCCGCCTCACTGCCCGAATCCACACCGAATACAGGGGTTTTGGTGGCGAGGCAGTGGCCGACAGGTACGGACGACATGGCCTTCTCTGCCAAAGGACAGGAGGATGGCATGCAAGACACAGCGATGTTAACGACATTATAAAGAGAAGCCTTATCACGGAAGGTTGTCCAGCAGAGAGAGAGTCCCGTTCCCTATTGCCCCGCAACTCTGATGAGCCTGTTGGTCGCCCAGATGGGATCACGGTGAACCCCTGGAAGAATAGTAGACAGTTGGTGTGGGACTACACTTGCGTTTCAACTTTAGTCAACACCTATGTTAACTTCAGTGCTGTTCAGGCAGGAGGTTCTGCCAATCACTGGGAAGCAGCCAAGTCACATAAAAACGGAGACCTTGATCACTACTACAATTTTGTCCCCATTGCCTCAGAGACACTTGGTGCCTGGGGTAAAAGTGCTGCAAGTTTTTTGAAGGAGCTGGGGTCCAAGCTAATTGAAACAACTAGAGACCCTACAGCCGTCAGTTTTCTCTTTAAGCGCCTTAGTGTGGAGATCCAGAGTGGAATTGCTCACAGCATCCATGCTTCCTGCCCGCAATCCGAGGAGCTGGATGAGCTGGGGAGTTGTAATATAAATATTATGATTAAATTGTATTTATTTTTTCGTTTCGTTGCCTTATTTATCATTAATTTTTAAATTTTCGGTATAAAAATTTATTTTTGTGTCTATGGATGTCTGTCTGTGTGTTTGTTTGAGTGTCCCTGTGAGTGTTTGTCCGGTTATACCTGTGGGTCCACGAGGCCATCTGTGTCCCCTCAGATGGTCTCCCTTATCACAGTTTTTGTCTATAGATGTGTGTCTGTGTGAGTGTTCGGGTGAGTGTGTGTCCGGTTATACCTGTGAGTCCACGAGGCCATCTGTGTCCCCTCAGATGGTCTCCCTTATCACACTTTTTGTCTATCGATGTGTGTCTGTGTGAGTGTTCGGGTGAGTGTGTGTCCGGTTATACCTATGAGTCCACGAGGCCATCTGTGTCCCCTCAGATGGTCTTCTTTATCACAGTTTGTGTCTATGGATGCAGGCGATGAGTCACAATAACGCGGCTAAAGTATGTTGACCAGACCACACACTAGAAGTTGAAGGAACGACGACGTTTCGGTAAGTCCTTGACCATTCTCAAGTCGACTGAGAATGTGTCTATGGATGTGTGTCTGGGTGAGTGTCCCTGTGAGTGTCCGGGTGAGTGTGTGTGTTCGGTTATACCTGTGGGTCCACGAGGCAATCTGTGTTCCCTCAGATGGTCTTCCTTATCACAGTTTGTGTCTATGGATGTGTGTCTGAGTGAGTGTCCCTGTGAGTGTCCTGGTGAGTGTGTGTGTGTGTGAGTGTCCGGGTTTATGTGTAGTTTGGTTTCTGGAACCATTTGTGTCCCTCCCTTCAACTCTTTTCCCTTATTCCCACCGTGGGTTCGAATCCCAGGTGATTAGACCTGCCCTAGGTCAATGGATCCAAGGTATCCATCCGTGGGCCTAACGGATTTCACCTCTTCCCCACTTTACTAGGAGTCAGGCTAATTCCAGCAACCCAGAGAACCTTTCGATACAGAGGCAGCTACAGGAGGGGACCACATAAATTAGTGCCCTGTAGTTACGTAACCGTTCCGACAGGCTCGATCGCAATCTATCCAGATGAGAACACGTTCTCATCCGACTAGACCTCGCTGGAGTCGCTGTTTGTCTCAAATTTGGACCCTTTATTTATAGTTAGTATTTTTGGTGTATTAATTGATGTGTATTAATTTGTTAATGACTTAGGTAGAGTGATTTGGGGGGAGAGAGGGAGGGGGGGGTTGGCGTGAGTAGTGTATTATACGAGATCGTGCTTGGGTTAGTATTCACCTTGTTGTGCTTGCGAGGGTTGAGCTTTGCTCTTTCGGCCCAGCTCTCAACTGTCAATCAATCAATCAATCAACTATTACTAACTTGTAACTAACAAAAAATTTTCCACACACACACACACGGGATCAAAGAGCCAGAGCTCAACCCCCGCAAGCACAACTAGGTGAGTACACACACACACACACACACACACACACACACACACACACACACACACACACACACACACACACACACACACACACACAGGAAGCAGCCCATAACAGCTGTTTAAATCCCAGGTACCTATTTACTGCTATGTAACAGGAACAACAGGGTGAAAGAAACTGCCTAGTTTAGTTTCTGCCATCACTGGAGGATCGAACACGGACGCTAGGATTACGAGTTGAGAGCGCTGTCTACTCAGCTGTCAGGCCCCGTAGTGCGTGTACTCGTCAAAAACATAATTTGGGAGAGGTTAGGGGAAAGGAATGATGCTTCCTGGGTTGGGGAGTTGGTGTGGGGTTAGTCACTTGGTGGCCTTGGACCTGTGGGGGAGGGGGGCGAGGGGGTTGCCAGTTATGAATTTAATGATTGAATTTGTTAAGATAGGGTATTTATGTAAAAGACGCTGTGAATAGATAGTAACAAAAGTGTTCCTGACTGCTGTAAGGTAGTGAGTAACTGACTTGTATGTTAGAAAAATGAATGCTTACTAGAAAATTACCTTTTCTTTGAAAATATTTTTTTGCAAAATAAGTACAAGTTATTTTGTAAACAAAATATGATTATTTTCCTTTAATAAACACACATGAACACAAATGGTCCTCGGGAGTCAGAGAGATTGAGAATGAACAGCAAAATAGTAACAAAAAAATGAGACAATGATGGGATACTATTTAATTCAAACATAAACCTGTTAAGTATGTAAATTACAGTACCCTAAACACGCGTTCACGTACATATGTCAATCAATTTACATAAATAAACATTCACTAATATGTTCCTTTAACAATGGACACATAGATAATTACCATACACGTGTCAGTCCAATTGCAGGTACACATAGACACACATAGCTGCACTTGTCTGTCGCTCCTGACAATAGTAAACATGTAACAAAAAATGTGACAATGATGGGACACTATGTCATTCAAACGTACACACGCTAACATTATAAATTACAGTAACACTAAACACGCGTACATGTATATATGTCATTCAATTTACATAAAAAAACATTCACTAATATGTTCCTTTTACAATTAACACACAGATAATTACCGTACACATGTCAGTCCAATTGCAGGTACACATAAACACACATAGCTGCACTTGTCTGTCACTCCTGACAATAGTATACATAGGTATACACACAAAACAGTCCTTTATCAACTAATGTGTGTGTGTGTGTGTGTGTGTGTGTGTGTATTTATTCCTTGTATTTATTATTTGTGTCTGCAAATTCGAGTTATTAGCTCTTGGACCCCGCCTTTCTAACAAATGTATTTTGCCTCTTTTATATCAACTACATTTATTTCTCACTAACACACACACACACACAGTGGAAACAGGAGGCCAGACACAGGATACAGAATAGGAGATGAAGAACTTAATGAAACGGACTGAGAGAAAGATCTAGGAGTTGATATCACACCAAACCTGTCTCCTGAAGCCCACATAAAAAGAAAAACGTCTGCGGCATATGCGAGACTGCCTAACATCAGAACAGCCTTCAGGAACCTGTGTAAGGAATCATTCAGAATCTTGTACACCACATATGTAAGACCAATCCTGGAGTATGCGGCCCCAGCATGGAGCCCGTATCTTGTCAAGCACAAGATGAAGCAGGAAAAAGTCCAAAGGTATGCCACTAGACTAGTCCCAGAACTAAGAGGCATGAGTTACGAGGAAAGGCTGCGGGAAATGCACCTTACGGCACTGGAAGACAGAAGAGTAAGGGGAGACATGATCACAACCTACACAACCCTCAGAGGAATCGATCGGGTAAACAAGGATAAACTATTCAACACTGGTGGGACGCAAACAAGGGGACACAGGTGTTAACTGAGTACCCACATGAGCCACAGAGACGTTAGAAGTAACTTTTTCAGTGTCAGAGTAGTTAACGGATGGAATGCATTAAGCAGTGATGTGGTGGAGGCTGACTCCATACACAGTTTCAAATGTAGATATGATTGAGCCCAGTAGGCTCAGGAATCTGTACACCAGTTGATTGACAGTTGAGAGGTGGGACCAAAGAACCATAGCTCAACCCCCGCATGCACAAATAGGTGAGTACACACACACACACGCGCGAACTAGTAGCCAACTGTCTAAATGGAGAGAGTTTATTGGTTGTAATTCTTATGGTCCCCGTTCGAATCCCGGTTGACGCAAGAGGAAATCGGCAGATATTCTTTTACCTGATTCACCTGTTCATCTAGCACAAATGTATCTATCAATGTAGACCTTTATTTATCTATTTATAATTGTCAATCCATCAATCTATCTTCCCATAAACCAACAATTTTTCATTATATACATCTATCTTACTATGTATCCGTCCATCTACTCGACTGTTTATCCATCCATCTACTCATCTGTCTTTTCATCCATCAACTCATCTATGGATCCGTCTATCCGTCAATGTATATATTTATCAATCAACGTATCCATCCATATATCTATCTATTACTATTTATATCTATCTCTCTATCTATTTGTATCCGTCGATCCTACTAACTCATTTTCCATTAATCTATCCATTTATCATTCTACTCATCTATCAATCTATTTATTCATCTACTTCTCTTTCCATCTATCCATCTACTCATCTATCTAACCATTAATCTATCTACATCCTCCCCACTCCGTCTCCTATCGTTTTCCCAAACTCCCTCCTCCCGTACCGGCTCCTTCTTTTTTCCACCCTCCCGTAACCCTGCTCATCCTCCCTCCTTCTGCCCTTCCCATACCCGCCCCTATTCCATCCCGCCCTTCCCATCGTCTTAACTCTCGGGGCAGTTCTTTACCTTCGTTCTCACTCCTTCCGCCGTTTCTCACTCTCGCCCTCCTTACTGTCTTCCTTCCCTCCCTCCCTCCCGCTGCTAGTCCTTCCCTTCTTACCCTTCCCATAGTCCTCCCTCCCAGCACCAGTCCTTCCCATTGTCCTCTTACCTCCCCCAGTGCCTCCTTCACTCCCTCTTCATCCCTCTTTCACCTCACCTACACCTCTTCCCCTGTTCTCCCTCTTTATACCACCTCTAAATCTCCCGCCCCCCCACCGGCTTTGTACCTCTTCCCTCTCACAAAAATTAGGATCAATAGGACCAAAATTAAACTACTTTATGTGTTTAATTTAAGGAAATCATTTTTTCTGATTACGAAAAAGTCTTCAACCATCTCCAGTAATAATTCACAATTAACCTTAATTGAATCAACAGGGAGAGAGGGGGGGGAGGGGTGAGAATAAATAATAATTATTCCAAAATACTTAATACTTTAACTAATGTCTACACCTACCATCCTATGTCCGTTCCCTACCTCAGACCATTTCCCCTCTAATTTGGTAAAAATAAGCCTTAATAATATAATACTAAATATATTCAAAAAAATCTGTGGATAGCTACAGCCTCCAGCATATATATATATATATATATATATATATATATATATATATATATATATATATATATATATATATATATATATATATATATATATATATATATATATATATATATATATATATATATATATATATATATAAGCCCATAAGCAATCCAGTTGGGATCGCCCCATTGCCGACAAAGTAGCTCCAACATTACTGTAGGCTGTGACAACACCACATGCTACTGCCCGACTTAGAGCTGTAGCAGCTCCCCATGCCCGGGACTTGCTATTAGCAACCCCCAATATCAGCTACTAGCACTCGTCTCACCACAGGCCCTCTGAATGGCTGTGGCTCTCCGCCTCACTGCCCGAATCCACACCGAATACAGGGGTTTTGGTGGCGAGGCAGTGGCCGACAGGTACGGACGACATGGCCTTCTCTGCCAAAGGACAGGAGGATGGCATGCAAGACACAGCGATGTTAACGACATTATAAAGAGAAGCCTTATCACGGAAGGTTGTCCAGCAGAGAGAGAGTCCCGTTCCCTATTGCCCCGCAACTCTGATGAGCCTGTTGGTCGCCCAGATGGGATCACGGTGAACCCCTGGAAGAATAGTAGACAGTTGGTGTGGGACTACACTTGCGTTTCAACTTTAGTCAACACCTATGTTAACTTCAGTGCTGTTCAGGCAGGAGGTGCTGCCAATCACTGGGAAGCAGCCAAGTCACATAAAAACGGAGACCTTGATCACTACTACAATTTTGTCCCCATTGCCTCAGAGACACTTGGTGCCTGGGGTAAAAGTGCTGCAAGTTTTTTGAAGGAGCTGGGGTCCAAGCTAATTGAAACAACTAGAGACCCTACAGCCGTCAGTTTTCTCTTTCAGCGCCTTAGTGTGGAGATCCAGAGTGGAATTGCTCACAGCATCTATGCTTCCTGCCCGCAATCCGAGGAGCTGGATGAGCTGGGGAGTTGTAATATAAATATTATGATTAAATTGTATTTATTTTTTCGTTTCGTTGCCATATTTATCATTAATTTTTAAATTTTCGGTATAAAAATTTATTTTTGTGTCTATGGATGTCTGTCTGTGTGTTTGAGTGTCCCTGTGAGTGTTTGTCCGGTTATACCTGTGGGTCCACGAGGCCATCTGTGTCCCCTCAGATGGTCTCCCTTATCACAGTTTTTGTCTATAGATGTGTGTCTGTGTGAGTGTTCGGGTGAGTGTGTGTCCGGTTATACCTGTGAGTCCACGAGGCCATCTGTGTCCCCTCAGATGGTCTCCCTTATCACACTTTTTGTCTATAGATGTGTGTCTGTGTGAGTGTTCGGGTGAGCGTGTGTCCGGTTATACCTATGAGTCCACGAGGCCATCTGTGTCCCCTCAGATGGTCTTCTTTATCACAGTTTGTGTCTATGGATGCAGGCGATGAGTCACAATAACGCGGCTAAAGTATGTTGACCAGACCACACACTAGAAGTTGAAGGAACGACGACGTTTCGGTAAGTCCTTGACCATTCTCAAGTCGACTGAGAATGTGTCTATGGATGTGTGTCTGGGTGAGTGTCCCTGTGAGTGTCCGGGTGAGTGTGTGTGTTCGGTTATACCTGTGGGTCCACGAGGCAATCTGTGTTCCCTCAGATGGTCTTCCTTATCACAGTTTGTGTCTATGGATGTGTGTCTGAGTGAGTGTCCCTGTGAGTGTCCTGGTGAGTGTGTGTGTGTGTGAGTGTCCGGGTTTATGTGTAGTTTGGTTTCTGGAACCATTTGTGTCCCTCCCTTCAACTCTTTTCCCTTATTCCCACCGTGGGTTCGAATCCCAGGTGATTAGACCTGCCCTAGGTCAATGGATCCAAGGTATCCATCCGTGGGCCTAACGGATTTCACCTCTTCCCCACTTTACTAGGAGTCAGGCTAATTCCAGCAACCCAGAGAACCTTTCGATACAGAGGCAGCTACAGGAGGGGACCACATAAATTAGTGCCCTGTAGTTACGTAACCGTTCCGACAGGCTCGATCGCAATCTATCCAGATGAGAACACGTTCTCATCCGACTAGACCCCGCTGGAGTCGCTGTTTGTCTCAAATTTGGACCCTTTATTTATAGTTAGTATTTTTGGTGTATTAATTGATGTGTATTAATTTGTTAATGACTTAGGTAGAGTGATTTGGGGGGAGAGAGGGAGGGGGGGGTTGGCGTGAGTAGTGTATTATACGAGATCGTGCTTGGGTTAGTATTCACCTTGTTGTGCTTGCGAGGGTTGAGCTTTGCTCTTTCGGCCCAGCTCTCAACTGTCAATCAATCAATCAATCAACTATTACTAACTTGTAACTAACAAAAAATTTTCCACACACACACACACGGGACCAAAGAGCCAGAGCTCAACCCCCGCAAGCACAACTAGGTGAGTACACACACACACACACACACACACACACACACACACACACACACACACACACACACACACACACACACAAGATTCTGTAAGGAATCATTCAGAATCTTGTACACCACATATGTAAGACCAATCCTGGAGTATGCGGCCCCAGCATGGAGCCCGTACCTTGTCAAGCACAAGACGAAGCTGGAAAAAGTCCAAAGGTATGCTACTAGACTAGTCCCAGAACTAAGAGGCATGAGTTATGAGGAAAGGCTGCGGGAAATGCACCTCACGACACTGGAAGACAGAAGAGTAAGGGGGGACATGATTACAACCTACAAAATCCTCAGGGGAATCGACCGGGTAAACAAGGACGAACTTTTCAACACTGGTGGGACGCGAACAAGGGGACACAGGTGGAAGCTGAGTACCCAAATGAGCCACAGAGACGTTAGAAAGAACTTTTTCAGTGTCAGAGTAGTTAGCAAATGGAATGCATTAGGAAGTGATGTGGTGGAGGCTGACTCCATTCACAGTTTCAAATGTAGATATGATAGAGCCCAATAGGCTCAGGAATCTGTACACCAGTTGATTGACGGTTGAGAGGCGGGACCAAAGAGCCAGAGCTCAACCCCCGCAAGCACAATTAGGTAAATTAGGTAAGTACACACACACACACACACACACACACACACACAGGAAGCAGCCCATAACAGCTGTTTAAATCCCAGGTACCTATTTACTGCTATGTAACAGGAACAACAGGGTGAAAGAAACTGCCTAGTTTAGTTTCTGCCATCACTGGAGGATCGAACACGGACGCTAGGATTACGAGTTGAGAGCGCTGTCTACTCAGCTGTCAGGCCCCGTAGTGCGTGTACTCGTCAAAAACATAATTTGGGAGAGGTTAGGGGAAAGGAATGATGCTTCCTGGGTTGGGGAGTTGGTGTGGGGTTAGTCACTTGGTGGCCTTGGACCTGTGGGGGAGGGGGGCGAGGGGGTTGCCAGTTATGAATTTAATGATTGAATTTGTTAAGATAGGGTATTTATGTAAAAGACGCTGTGAATAGATAGTAACAAAAGTGTTCCTGACTGCTGTAAGGTAGTGAGTAACTGACTTGTATGTTAGAAAAATGAATGCTTACTAGAAAATTACCTTTTCTTTGTAAATATTTTTTTGCAAAATAAGTACAAGTTATTTTGTAAACAAAATATGATTATTTTCCTTTAATAAACACACATGAACACAAATGGTCCTCGGGAGTCAGAGAGATTGAGAATGAACAGCAAAATAGTAACAAAAAAATGAGACAATGATGGGATACTATTTAATTCAAACATAAACCTGTTAAGTATGTAAATTACAGTACCCTAAACACGCGTTCACGTACATATGTCAATCAATTTACATAAATAAACATTCACTAATATGTTCCTTTAACAATGGACACATAGATAATTACCATACACGTGTCAGTCCAATTGCAGGTACACATAGACACACATAGCTGCACTTGTCTGTCGCTCCTGACAATAGTAAACATGTAACAAAAAATGTGACAATGATGGGACACTATGTCATTCAAACGTACACACGCTAACATTATAAATTACAGTAACACTAAACACGCGTACATGTATATATGTCATTCAATTTACATAAAAAAACATTCACTAATATGTTCCTTTTACAATTAACACACAGATAATTACCGTACACATGTCAGTCCAATTGCAGGTACACATAAACACACATAGCTGCACTTGTCTGTCACTCCTGACAATAGTATACATAGGTATACACACAAAACAGCCCTTTATCAACTAATGTGTGTGTGTGTGTGTGTGTGTGTGTGTGTGTGTATTTATTCCTTGTATTTATTATTTGTGTCTGCAAATTCGAGTTATTAGCTCTTGGACCCCGCCTTTCTAACAAATGTATTTTGCCTCTTTTATATCAACTACATTTATTTCTCACTAACACACACACACACACAGTGGAAACAGGAGGCCAGACACAGGATACAGAATAGGAGATGAAGAACTTAATGAAACGGACTGAGAGAAAGATCTAGGAGTTGATATCACACCAAACCTGTCTCCTGAAGCCCACATAAAAAGAATAACGTCTGCGGCATATGCGAGACTGCCTAACATCAGAACAGCCATCAGGAACCTGTGTAAGGAATCATTCAGAATCTTGTACACCACATATGTAAGACCAATCCTGGAGTATGCGGCCCCAGCATGGAGCCTGTATCTTGTCAAGCACAAGATGAAGCAGGAAAAAGTCCAAAGGTATGCCACTAGACTAGTCCCAGAACTAAGAGGCATGAGTTACGAGGAAAGGCTGCGGGAAATGCACCTTACGGCACTGGAAGACAGAAGAGTAAGGGGAGACATGATCACAACCTACACAACCCTCAGAGGAATCGACCGGGTAAACAAGGATAAACTATTCAACACTGGTGGGACGCAAACAAGGGGACACAGGTGTTAACTGAGTACCCACATGAGCCACAGAGACGTTAGAAGTAACTTTTTCAGTGTCAGAGTAGTTAACGGATGGAATGCATTAAGCAGTGATGTGGTGGAGGCTGACTCCATACACAGTTTCAAATGTAGATATGATTGAGCTCAGTAGGCTCAGGAATCTGTACACCAGTTGATTGACAGTTGAGAGGTGGGACCAAAGAACCATAGCTCAACCCCCGCATGCACAAATAGGTGAGTACACACACACACACGCGCGAACTAGTAGCCAACTGTCTAAATGGAGAGAGTTTATTGGTTGTAATTCTTATGGTCCCCGTTCGAATCCCGGTTGACGCAAGAGGAAATCGCCAGATATTCTTTAACCTAATTCACCTGTTCACCTAGCACAAATGTATCTATCAATGTAGACCTTTATTTATCTATTTATAATTGTCAATCCATCAATCTATCTTCCCATAAACCAACAATTTGTCATTATATACATCTATCTTACTATGTATCCGTCCATCTACTCGACTGTTTATCCATCCATCTACTCATCTGTCTTTTCATCCATCAACTCATCTATGGATTCGTCTATCCGTCAATGTATATATTTATCAATCAACGTATCCATCCATATATCTATCTATTACTATTTATATCTATCTATCTATCTATTTGTATCCGTCGATCCTACTAACTCATTTTCCATTAATCTATCCATTTATCATTCTACTCATCTATCAATCTATTTATTCATCTACTTCTCTTTCCATCTATCCATCTACTCATCTATCTAACCATTAATCTATCTACATCCTCCCCACTCCGTCTCCTATCGTTTTCCCAAACTCCCTCCTCTCGTACCGGCTCCTTTTTTCCACCCTCCCGTAACCCTGCTCATCCTCCCTCCTTCTGCCCTTCCCATACCCGCCCCTATTCCATCCCGCCCTTCCCATCGTCTTAACTCTCGGGGCAGTTCTTTACCTTCGTTCTCACTCCTTCCGCCGTTTCTCACTCTCGCCCTCCTTACTGTCTTCCTTCCCTCCCTCCCTCCCGCTGCTAGTCCTTCCCTTCTTACCCTTCCCATAGTCCTCCCTCCCAGCACCAGTCCTTCCCATCGTCCTCTTACCTCCCCCAGTACCTCCTTCACTCCCTCTTCATCCCTCTTTCACCTCACCTACACCTCTTCCCCTGTTCTCCCTCTTTATACCACCTCTAAATCTCCCGCCCCCCCACCGGCTTTGTACCTCTTCCCTCTCACAAAAATTAGGATCAATAGGACCAAAATTAAACTACTTTATGTGTTTAATTTAAGGAAATCATTTTTTCTGATTACGAAAAAGTCTTCAACCATCTCCAGTAATAATTCACAATTAACCTTAATTGAATCAACAGGGAGAGAGGGGGGGAGGGGTGAGAATAAATAATAATTATTCCAAAATACTTAATACTTTAACTAATGTCTACACCTACCATCCTATGTCCGTTCCCTACCTCAGACCATTTCCCCTCTAATTTGGTAAAAATAAGCCTTAATAATATAATACTAAATATATTCAAAAAAATCTGTGGATAGCTACAGCCTCCAGCATATATATATATATATATATATATATATATATATATATATATATATATATATATATATATATATATATATATATATATATATATATATATATATATATATATATATATATATATATATATATATATATATATGTCGTACCTAGTAGCCAGAACTCACTTTTCAGCCTACTATTCAAGGCCCGATTTGCCTAATAAGCCAAGTTTTCCTGAATTAATATATTTACTATAATTTTTTTCTTATGAAATGATAAAGCAACCCTTTTCTCTATGTATGAGGTTAATTTTTTTTTATTGTTGTTAAAATTAGCGTAAATATATGACCGAACCTAACCAACCCTACCTAACCTAACCTAACCTATATTAATAGGTAAGGTTAGGTTAGGTAGCCAAAAAAAGCTAGGTTAGGTTAGGTTAGGAAGGTTAGGTAGACGAAAAAACATTAATTCATGAAAACTTGGCTTATTAGGCAAATCGGGCCTTGAATAGTAGGCTGAGAAGTGCGTTCTGGCAATTAGGTACGACATATATATATATATATATATATATATATATATATATATATATATATATAAGCCCATAAGCAATCCAGTTGGGATCGCCCCATTGCCGACAAAGTAGCTCCAACATTACTGTAGGCTGTGACAACACCACATGCTACTGCCCGACTTAGAGCTGTAGCAGCTCCCCATGCCCGGGACTTGCTATTAGCAACCCCCAATATCTGCTACTAGCACTCGTCTCACCACAGGCCCTCTGAATGGCTGTGGCTCTCCGCCTCACTGCCCGAATCCACACCGAATACAGGGGTTTTGGTGGCGAGGCAGTGGCCGACAGGTACGGACGACATGGCCTTCTCTGCCAAAGGACAGGAGGATGGCATGCAAGACACAGCGATGTTAACGACATTATAAAGAGAAGCCTTATCACGGAAGGTTGTCCAGCAGAGAGAGAGTCCCGTTCCCTATTGCCCCGCAACTCTGATGAGCCTGTTGGTCGCCCAGATGGGATCACGGTGAACCCCTGGAAGAATAGTAGACAGTTGGTGTGGGACTACACTTGCGTTTCAACTTTAGTCAACACCTATGTTAACTTCAGTGCTGTTCAGGCAGGAGGTTCTGCCAATCACTGGGAAGCAGCCAAGTCACATAAAAACGGAGACCTTGATCACTACTACAATTTTGTCCCCATTGCCTCAGAGACACTTGGTGCCTGGGGTAAAAGTGCTGCAAGTTTTTTGAAGGAGCTGGGGTCCAAGCTAATTGAAACAACTAGAGACCCTACAGCCGTCAGTTTTCTCTTTAAGCGCCTTAGTGTGGAGATCCAGAGTGGAATTGCTCACAGCATCCATGCTTCCTGCCCGCAATCCGAGGAGCTGGATGAGCTGGGGAGTTGTAATATAAATATTATGATTAAATTGTATTTATTTTTTCGTTTCGTTGCCTTATTTATCATTAATTTTTAAATTTTCGGTATAAAAATTTATTTTTGTGTCTATGGATGTCTGTCTGTGTGTTTGTTTGAGTGTCCCTGTGAGTGTTTGTCCGGTTATACCTGTGGGTCCACGAGGCCATCTGTGTCCCCTCAGATGGTCTCCCTTATCACAGTTTTTGTCTATAGATGTGTGTCTGTGTGAGTGTTCGGGTGAGTGTGTGTCCGGTTATACCTGTGAGTCCACGAGGCCATCTGTGTCCCCTCAGATGGTCTCCCTTATCACACTTTTTGTCTATAGATGTGTGTCTGTGTGAGTGTTCGGGTGAGTGTGTGTCCGGTTATACCTATGAGTCCACGAGGCCATCTGTGTCCCCTCAGATGGTCTTCTTTATCACAGTTTGTGTCTATGGATGCAGGCGATGAGTCACAATAACGCGGCTAAAGTATGTTGACCAGACCACACACTAGAAGTTGAAGGAACGACGACGTTTCGGTAAGTCCTTGACCATTCTCAAGTCGACTGAGAATGTGTCTATGGATGTGTGTCTGGGTGAGTGTCCCTGTGAGTGTCCGGGTGAGTGTGTGTGTTCGGTTATACCTGTGGGTCCACGAGGCAATCTGTGTTCCCTCAGATGGTCTTCCTTATCACAGTTTGTGTCTATGGATGTGTGTCTGAGTGAGTGTCCCTGTGAGTGTCCTGGTGAGTGTGTGTGTGTGTGAGTGTCCGGGTTTATGTGTAGTTTGGTTTCTGGAACCATTTGTGTCCCTCCCTTCAACTCTTTTCCCTTATTCCCACCGTGGGTTCGAATCCCAGGTGATTAGACCTGCCCTAGGTCAATGGATCCAAGGTATCCATCCGTGGGCCTAACGGATTTCACCTCTTCCCCACTTTACTAGGAGTCAGGCTAATTCCAGCAACCCAGAGAACCTTTCGATACAGAGGCAGCTACAGGAGGGGACCACATAAATTAGTGCCCTGTAGTTACGTAACCGTTCCGACAGGCTCGATCGCAATCTATCCAGATGAGAACACGTTCTCATCCGACTAGACCTCGCTGGAGTCGCTGTTTGTCTCAAATTTGGACCCTTTATTTATAGTTAGTATTTTTGGTGTATTAATTGATGTGTATTAATTTGTTAATGACTTAGGTAGAGTGATTTGGGGGGAGAGAGGGAGGGGGGGGTTGGCGTGAGTAGTGTATTATACGAGATCGTGCTTGGGTTAGTATTCACCTTGTTGTGCTTGCGAGGGTTGAGCTTTGCTCTTTCGGCCCAGCTCTCAACTGTCAATCAATCAATCAATCAACTATTACTAACTTGTAACTAACAAAAAATTTTCCACACACACACACACGGGATCAAAGAGCCAGAGCTCAACCCCCGCAAGCACAACTAGGTGAGTACACACACACACACACACACACACACACACACACACACACACACACACACACACACACACACACACACACACACACACACACACAGGAAGCAGCCCATAACAGCTGTTTAAATCCCAGGTACCTATTTACTGCTATGTAACAGGAACAACAGGGTGAAAGAAACTGCCTAGTTTAGTTTCTGCCATCACTGGAGGATCGAACACGGACGCTAGGATTACGAGTTGAGAGCGCTGTCTACTCAGCTGTCAGGCCCCGTAGTGCGTGTACTCGTCAAAAACATAATTTGGGAGAGGTTAGGGGAAAGGAATGATGCTTCCTGGGTTGGGGAGTTGGTGTGGGGTTAGTCACTTGGTGGCCTTGGACCTGTGGGGGAGGGGGGCGAGGGGGTTGCCAGTTATGAATTTAATGATTGAATTTGTTAAGATAGGGTATTTATGTAAAAGACGCTGTGAATAGATAGTAACAAAAGTGTTCCTGACTGCTGTAAGGTAGTGAGTAACTGACTTGTATGTTAGAAAAATGAATGCTTACTAGAAAATTACCTTTTCTTTGAAAATATTTTTTGGCAAAATAAGTACAAGTTATTTTGTAAACAAAATATGATTATTTTCCTTTAATAAACACACATGAACACAAATGGTCCTCGGGAGTCAGAGAGATTGAGAATGAACAGCAAAATAGTAACAAAAAAATGAGACAATGATGGGATACTATTTAATTCAAACATAAACCTGTTAAGTATGTAAATTACAGTACCCTAAACACGCGTTCACGTACATATGTCAATCAATTTACATAAATAAACATTCACTAATATGTTCCTTTAACAATGGACACATAGATAATTACCATACACGTGTCAGTCCAATTGCAGGTACACATAGACACACATAGCTGCACTTGTCTGTCGCTCCTGACAATAGTAAACATGTAACAAAAAATGTGACAATGATGGGACACTATGTCATTCAAACGTACACACGCTAACATTATAAATTACAGTAACACTAAACACGCGTACATGTATATATGTCATTCAATTTACATAAAAAAACATTCACTAATATGTTCCTTTTACAATTAACACACAGATAATTACCGTACACATGTCAGTCCAATTGCAGGTACACATAAACACACATAGCTGCACTTGTCTGTCACTCCTGACAATAGTATACATAGGTATACACACAAAACAGTCCTTTATCAACTAATGTGTGTGTGTGTGTGTGTGTGTGTGTGTGTGTGTGTGTATTTATTCCTTGTATTTATTATTTGTGTCTGCAAATTCGAGTTATTAGCTCTTGGACCCCGCCTTTCTAACAAATGTATTTTGCCTCTTTTATATCAACTACATTTATTTCTCACTAACACACACACACACACAGTGGAAACAGGAGGCCAGACACAGGATACAGAATAGGAGATGAAGAACTTAATGAAACGGACTGAGAGAAAGATCTAGGAGTTGATATCACACCAAACCTGTCTCCTGAAGCCCACATAAAAAGAAAAACGTCTGCGGCATATGCGAGACTGCCTAACATCAGAACAGCCTTCAGGAACCTGTGTAAGGAATCATTCAGAATCTTGTACACCACATATGTAAGACCAATCCTGGAGTATGCGGCCCCAGCATGGAGCCCGTATCTTGTCAAGCACAAGATGAAGCAGGAAAAAGTCCAAAGGTATGCCACTAGACTAGTCCCAGAACTAAGAGGCATGAGTTACGAGGAAAGGCTGCGGGAAATGCACCTTACGGCACTGGAAGACAGAAGAGTAAGGGGAGACATGATCACAACCTACACAACCCTCAGAGGAATCGATCGGGTAAACAAGGATAAACTATTCAACACTGGTGGGACGCAAACAAGGGGACACAGGTGTTAACTGAGTACCCACATGAGCCACAGAGACGTTAGAAGTAACTTTTTCAGTGTCAGAGTAGTTAACGGATGGAATGCATTAAGCAGTGATGTGGTGGAGGCTGACTCCATACACAGTTTCAAATGTAGATATGATTGAGCCCAGTAGGCTCAGGAATCTGTACACCAGTTGATTGACAGTTGAGAGGTGGGACCAAAGAACCATAGCTCAACCCCCGCATGCACAAATAGGTGAGTACACACACACACACGCGCGAACTAGTAGCCAACTGTCTAAATGGAGAGAGTTTATTGGTTGTAATTCTTATGGTCCCCGTTCGAATCCCGGTTGACGCAAGAGGAAATCGGCAGATATTCTTTTACCTGATTCACCTGTTCATCTAGCACAAATGTATCTATCAATGTAGACCTTTATTTATCTATTTATAATTGTCAATCCATCAATCTATCTTCCCATAAACCAACAATTTTTCATTATATACATCTATCTTACTATGTATCCATCCATCTACTCGACTGTTTATCCATCCATCTACTCATCTGTCTTTTCATCCATCAACTCATCTATGGATCCGTCTATCCGTCAATGTATATATTTATCAATCAACGTATCCATCCATACATCTATCTATTACTATTTATATCTATCTCTCTATCTATTTGTATCCGTCGATCCTACTAACTCATTTTCCATTAATCTATCCATTTATCATTCTACTCATCTATCAATCTATTTATTCATCTACTTCTCTTTCCATCTATCCATCTACTCATCTATCTAACCATTAATCTATCTACATCCTCCCCACTCCGTCTCCTATCGTTTTCCCAAACTCCCTCCTCCCGTACCGGCTCCTTCTTTTTTCCACCCTCCCGTAACCCTGCTCATCCTCCCTCCTTCTGCCCTTCCCATACCCGCCCCTATTCCATCCCGCCCTTCCCATCGTCTTAACTCTCGGGGCAGTTCTTTACCTTCGTTCTCACTCCTTCCGCCGTTTCTCACTCTCGCCCTCCTTACTGTCTTCCTTCCCTCCCTCCCTCCCGCTGCTAGTCCTTCCCTTCTTACCCTTCCCATAGTCCTCCCTCCCAGCACCAGTCCTTCCCATTGTCCTCTTACCTCCCCCAGTGCCTCCTTCACTCCCTCTTCATCCCTCTTTCACCTCACCTACACCTCTTCCCCTGTTCTCCCTCTTTATACCACCTCTAAATCTCCCGCCCCCCCACCGGCTTTGTACCTCTTCCCTCTCACAAAAATTAGGATCAATAGGACCAAAATTAAACTACTTTATGTGTTTAATTTAAGGAAATCATTTTTTCTGATTACGAAAAAGTCTTCAACCATCTCCAGTAATAATTCACAATTAACCTTAATTGAATCAACAGGGAGAGAGGGGGGGAGGGGTGAGAATAAATAATAATTATTCCAAAATACTTAATACTTTAACTAATGTCTACACCTACCATCCTATGTCCGTTCCCTACCTCAGACCATTTCCCCTCTAATTTGGTAAAAATAAGCCTTAATAATATAATACTAAATATATTCAAAAAAATCTGTGGATAGCTACAGCCTCCAGCATATATATATATATATATATATATATATATATATATATATATATATATATATATATATATATATATATATATATATATATATATATATATATATATATGTCGTACCTAGTAGCCAGAACTCACTTTTCAGCCTACTATGCAAGGCCCGATTTGCCTAATAAGCCACGTTTTCCTGAATTAATATATTTTCTCTAATTTTTTTCTTATGAAATGATAAAGCTACCCATTTCATTATGTATGAGGTAAATTTTTTTTTATTGGAGTTAAAATTAACGTAGATATATGACCGAACCTAACCAACCCTACCTAACCTAACCTAGCTTATCTTTATAAGTTAGGTTTGGTTAGGTAGCCGAAAAAGTTTGGTTAGGTTAGGTTAGGTAGGTTAGGTAGTCGAAAAACAATTAATTCATGAAAACTTGGCTTATTAGGCAAATCGGGCCTTGAATAGTAGGTTGAGAAGTACGTTCTGGCTACTAGGTACGACATATATATATATATATATATATATATATATATATATATATATATATATATAAGCCCATAAGCAATCCAGTTGGGATCGCCCCATTGCCGACAAAGTAGCTCCAACATTACTGTAGGCTGTGACAACACCACATGCTACTGCCCGACTTAGAGCTGTAGCAGCTCCCCATGCCCGGGACTTGCTATTAGCAACCCCCAATATCAGCTACTAGCACTCGTCTCACCACAGGCCCTCTGAATGGCTGTGGCTCTCCGCCTCACTGCCCGAATCCACACCGAATACAGGGGTTTTGGTGGCGAGGCAGTGGCCGACAGGTACGGACGACATGGCCTTCTCTGCCAAAGGACAGGAGGATGGCATGCAAGACACAGCGATGTTAACGACATTATAAAGAGAAGCCTTATCACGGAAGGTTGTCCAGCAGAGAGAGAGTCCCGTTCCCTATTGCCCCGCAACTCTGATGAGCCTGTTGGTCGCCCAGATGGGATCACGGTGAACCCCTGGAAGAATAGTAGACAGTTGGTGTGGGACTACACTTGCGTTTCAACTTTAGTCAACACCTATGTTAACTTCAGTGCTGTTCAGGCAGGAGGTGCTGCCAATCACTGGGAAGCAGCCAAGTCACATAAAAACGGAGACCTTGATCACTACTACAATTTTGTCCCCATTGCCTCAGAGACACTTGGTGCCTGGGGTAAAAGTGCTGCAAGTTTTTTGAAGGAGCTGGGGTCCAAGCTAATTGAAACAACTAGAGACCCTACAGCCGTCAGTTTTCTCTTTCAGCGCCTTAGTGTGGAGATCCAGAGTGGAATTGCTCACAGCATCTATGCTTCCTGCCCGCAATCCGAGGAGCTGGATGAGCTGGGGAGTTGTAATATAAATATTATGATTAAATTGTATTTATTTTTTCGTTTCGTTGCCATATTTATCATTAATTTTTAAATTTTCGGTATAAAAATTTATTTTTGTGTCTATGGATGTCTGTCTGTGTGTTTGAGTGTCCCTGTGAGTGTTTGTCCGGTTATACCTGTGGGTCCACGAGGCCATCTGTGTCCCCTCAGATGGTCTCCCTTATCACAGTTTTTGTCTATAGATGTGTGTCTGTGTGAGTGTTCGGGTGAGTGTGTGTCCGGTTATACCTGTGAGTCCACGAGGCCATCTGTGTCCCCTCAGATGGTCTCCCTTATCACACTTTTTGTCTATAGATGTGTGTCTGTGTGAGTGTTCGGGTGAGCGTGTGTCCGGTTATACCTATGAGTCCACGAGGCCATCTGTGTCCCCTCAGATGGTCTTCTTTATCACAGTTTGTGTCTATGGATGCAGGCGATGAGTCACAATAACGCGGCTAAAGTATGTTGACCAGACCACACACTAGAAGTTGAAGGAACGACGACGTTTCGGTAAGTCCTTGACCATTCTCAAGTCGACTGAGAATGTGTCTATGGATGTGTGTCTGGGTGAGTGTCCCTGTGAGTGTCCGGGTGAGTGTGTGTGTTCGGTTATACCTGTGGGTCCACGAGGCAATCTGTGTTCCCTCAGATGGTCTTCCTTATCACAGTTTGTGTCTATGGATGTGTGTCTGAGTGAGTGTCCCTGTGAGTGTCCTGGTGAGTGTGTGTGTGTGTGAGTGTCCGGGTTTATGTGTAGTTTGGTTTCTGGAACCATTTGTGTCCCTCCCTTCAACTCTTTTCCCTTATTCCCACCGTGGGTTCGAATCCCAGGTGATTAGACCTGCCCTAGGTCAATGGATCCAAGGTATCCATCCGTGGGCCTAACGGATTTCACCTCTTCCCCACTTTACTAGGAGTCAGGCTAATTCCAGCAACCCAGAGAACCTTTCGATACAGAGGCAGCTACAGGAGGGGACCACATAAATTAGTGCCCTGTAGTTACGTAACCGTTCCGACAGGCTCGATCGCAATCTATCCAGATGAGAACACGTTCTCATCCGACTAGACCCCGCTGGAGTCGCTGTTTGTCTCAAATTTGGACCCTTTATTTATAGTTAGTATTTTTGGTGTATTAATTGATGTGTATTAATTTGTTAATGACTTAGGTAGAGTGATTTGGGGGGAGAGAGGGAGGGGGGGGTTGGCGTGAGTAGTGTATTATACGAGATCGTGCTTGGGTTAGTATTCACCTTGTTGTGCTTGCGAGGGTTGAGCTTTGCTCTTTCGGCCCAGCTCTCAACTGTCAATCAATCAATCAATCAACTATTACTAACTTGTAACTAACAAAAAAATTTCCACACACACACACACGGGACCAAAGAGCCAGAGCTCAACCCCCGCAAGCACAACTAGGTGAGTACACACACACACACACACACACACACACACACACACACACACACACACACACACACACACACACACACACACACACACACACACACACACACACACACAGGAAGCAGCCCATAACAGCTGTTTAAATCCCAGGTACCTATTTACTGCTATGTAACAGGAACAACAGGGTGAAAGAAACTGCCTAGTTTAGTTTCTGCCATCACTGGAGGATCGAACACGGACGCTAGGATTACGAGTTGAGAGCGCTGTCTACTCAGCTGTCAGGCCCCGTAGTGCGTGTACTCGTCAAAAACATAATTTGGGAGAGGTTAGGGGAAAGGAATGATGCTTCCTGGGTTGGGGAGTTGGTGTGGGGTTAGTCACTTGGTGGCCTTGGACCTGTGGGGGAGGGGGGCGAGGGGGTTGCCAGTTATGAATTTAATGATTGAATTTGTTAAGATAGGGTATTTATGTAAAAGACGCTGTGAATAGATAGTAACAAAAGTGTTCCTGACTGCTGTAAGGTAGTGAGTAACTGACTTGTATGTTAGAAAAATGAATGCTTACTAGAAAATTACCTTTTCTTTGAAAATATTTTTTTGCAAAATAAGTACAAGTTATTTTGTAAACAAAATATGATTATTTTCCTTTAATAAACACACATGAACACAAATGGTCCTCGGGAGTCAGAGAGATTGAGAATGAACAGCAAAATAGTAACAAAAAAATGAGACAATGATGGGATACTATTTAATTCAAACATAAACCTGTTAAGTATGTAAATTACAGTACCCTAAACACGCGTTCACGTACATATGTCAATCAATTTACATAAATAAACATTCACTAATATGTTCCTTTAACAATGGACACATAGATAATTACCATACACGTGTCAGTCCAATTGCAGGTACACATAGACACACATAGCTGCACTTGTCTGTCGCTCCTGACAATAGTAAACATGTAACAAAAAATGTGACAATGATGGGACACTATGTCATTCAAACGTACACACGCTAACATTATAAATTACAGTAACACTAAACACGCGTACATGTATATATGTCATTCAATTTACATAAAAAAACATTCACTAATATGTTCCTTTTACAATTAACACACAGATAATTACCGTACACATGTCAGTCCAATTGCAGGTACACATAAACACACATAGCTGCACTTGTCTGTCACTCCTGACAATAGTATACATAGGTATACACACAAAACAGCCCTTTATCAACTAATGTGTGTGTGTGTGTGTGTGTGTGTGTGTGTGTGTGTATTTATTCCTTGTATTTATTATTTGTGTCTGCAAATTCGAGTTATTAGCTCTTGGACCCCGCCTTTCTAACAAATGTATTTTGCCTCTTTTATATCAACTACATTTATTTCTCACTAACACACACACACACACAGTGGAAACAGGAGGCCAGACACAGGATACAGAATAGGAGATGAAGAACTTAATGAAACGGACTGAGAGAAAGATCTAGGAGTTGATATCACACCAAACCTGTCTCCTGAAGCCCACATAAAAAGAATAACGTCTGCGGCATATGCGAGACTGCCTAACATCAGAACAGCCATCAGGAACCTGTGTAAGGAATCATTCAGAATCTTGTACACCACATATGTAAGACCAATCCTGGAGTATGCGGCCCCAGCATGGAGCCTGTATCTTGTCAAGCACAAGATGAAGCAGGAAAAAGTCCAAAGGTATGCCACTAGACTAGTCCCAGAACTAAGAGGCATGAGTTACGAGGAAAGGCTGCGGGAAATGCACCTTACGGCACTGGAAGACAGAAGAGTAAGGGGAGACATGATCACAACCTACACAACCCTCAGAGGAATCGACCGGGTAAACAAGGATAAACTATTCAACACTGGTGGGACGCAAACAAGGGGACACAGGTGTTAACTGAGTACCCACATGAGCCACAGAGACGTTAGAAGTAACTTTTTCAGTGTCAGAGTAGTTAACGGATGGAATGCATTAAGCAGTGATGTGGTGGAGGCTGACTCCATACACAGTTTCAAATGTAGATATGATTGAGCTCAGTAGGCTCAGGAATCTGTACACCAGTTGATTGACAGTTGAGAGGTGGGACCAAAGAACCATAGCTCAACCCCCGCATGCACAAATAGGTGAGTACACACACACACACGCGCGAACTAGTAGCCAACTGTCTAAATGGAGAGAGTTTATTGGTTGTAATTCTTATGGTCCCCGTTCGAATCCCGGTTGACGCAAGAGGAAATCGCCAGATATTCTTTAACCTAATTCACCTGTTCACCTAGCACAAATGTATCTATCAATGTAGACCTTTATTTATCTATTTATAATTGTCAATCCATCAATCTATCTTCCCATAAACCAACAATTTTTCATTATATACATCTATCTTACTATGTATCCGTCCATCTACTCGACTGTTTATCCATCCATCTACTCATCTGTCTTTTCATCCATCAACTCATCTATGGATTCGTCTATCCGTCAATGTATATATTTATCAATCAACGTATCCATCCATATATCTATCTATTACTATTTATATCTATCTATCTATCTATTTGTATCCGTCGATCCTACTAACTCATTTTCCATTAATCTATCCATTTATCATTCTACTCATCTATCAATCTATTTATTCATCTACTTCTCTTTCCATCTATCCATCTACTCATCTATCTAACCATTAATCTATCTACATCCTCCCCACTCCGTCTCCTATCGTTTTCCCAAACTCCCTCCTCTCGTACCGGCTCCTTTTTTCCACCCTCCCGTAACCCTGCTCATCCTCCCTCCTTCTGCCCTTCCCATACCCGCCCCTATTCCATCCCGCCCTTCCCATCGTCTTAACTCTCGGGGCAGTTCTTTACCTTCGTTCTCACTCCTTCCGCCGTTTCTCACTCTCGCCCTCCTTACTGTCTTCCTTCCCTCCCTCCCTCCCGCTGCTAGTCCTTCCCTTCTTACCCTTCCCATAGTCCTCCCTCCCAGCACCAGTCCTTCCCATCGTCCTCTTACCTCCCCCAGTACCTCCTTCACTCCCTCTTCATCCCTCTTTCACCTCACCTACACCTCTTCCCCTGTTCTCCCTCTTTATACCACCTCTAAATCTCCCGCCCCCCCACCGGCTTTGTACCTCTTCCCTCTCACAAAAATTAGGATCAATAGGACCAAAATTAAACTACTTTATGTGTTTAATTTAAGGAAATCATTTTTTCTGATTACGAAAAAGTCTTCAACCATCTCCAGTAATAATTCACAATTAACCTTAATTGAATCAACAGGGAGAGAGGGGGGGAGGGGTGAGAATAAATAATAATTATTCCAAAATACTTAATACTTTAACTAATGTCTACACCTACCATCCTATGTCCGTTCCCTACCTCAGACCATTTCCCCTCTAATTTGGTAAAAATAAGCCTTAATAATATAATAATAAATATATTCAAAAAAATCTGTGGATAGCTACAGCCTCCAGCATATATATATATATATATATATATATATATATATATATATATATATATATATATATATATATATATATATATATATATATATATATATATATAAGCCCATAAGCAATCCAGTTGGGATCGCCCCATTGCCGACAAAGTAGCTCCAACATTACTGTAGGCTGTGACAACACCACATGCTACTTCCCGACTTAGAGCTGTAGCAGCTCCCCATGCAGGGGACTTGCTATTAGCAACCCCCAATATCAGCTACTAGCACTCGTCTCACCACAGGCCCTCTGAATGGCTGTGGCTCTCCGCCTCACTGCCCGAATCCACACCGAATACAGGGATTTTGGTGGCGAGGCAGTGGCCGACAGGTACGGACGACATGGCCTTCTCTGCCAAAGGACAGGAGGATGGCATGCAAGACACAGCGATGTTAACGACATTATAAAGAGAAGCCTTATCACGGAAGGTTGTCCAGCAGAGAGAGAGTCCCGTTCCCTATTGCCCCGCAACTCTGATGAGCCTGTTGGTCGCCCAGATGGGATCACGGTGAACCCCTGGAAGAATAGTAGACAGTTGGTGTGGGACTACACTTGCGTTTCAACTTTAGGCAACACCTATGTTAACTTCAGTGCTGCTCAGGCAGGAGGTGCTGCCAATCACTGGGAAGCAGCCAAGTCACATAAAAACGGAGACCTTGATCACTACTACAATTTTGTCCCCATTGGCTCAGAGACACTTGGTGCCTGGGGTAAAAGTGCTGCAAGTTTTTTGAAGGAGCTGGGGTCCAAGCTAATTGAAACAACTAGAAACCCTACAACCGTTAGTTTTCTCTTTCAGCGCCTTAGTGTGGAGATCCAGAGTGGAATTGCTCACAGCATCTATGCTTCCTGCCCGCAATCCGAGGAGCTGGATGAGCTGGGGAGTTGTAATATAAATATTATGATTAAATTGTATTTATTTTTTCGTTTCGTTGCCATATTTATCATTAATTTTTAAATTTTCGGTATAAAAATTTATTTTTGTGTCTATGGATGTCTGTCTGTGTGTTTGTTTGAGTGTCCCTGTGAGTGTTTGGGGGAGTGTTTGTCCGGTTATACCTGTGGGTCCACGAGGCCATCTGTGTCCCCTCAGATGGTCTCCCTTATCACAGTTTTTGTCTATAGATGTGTGTCTGTGTGAGTGTTCGGGTGAGTGTGTGTCCGGTTATACCCGTGAGTCCACGAGGCCATCTGTGTCCCCTCAGATGGTCTCCCTTATCACAGTTTTTGTCTATAGATGTGTGTCTGTGTGAGTGTTCGGGTGAGTGTGTGTCCGGTTATACCTATGAGTCCACGAGGCCATCTGTGTCCCCTCAGATGGTCTTCTTTATCACAGTTTGTGTCTATGGATGCAGGCGATGAGTCACAATAACGCGGCTAAAGTATGTTGACCAGACCACACACTAGAAGTTGAAGGAACGACGACGTTTCGGTAAGTCCTTGACCATTCTCAAGTCGACTGAGAATGTGTCTATGGATGTGTGTCTGGGTGAGTGTCCCTGTGAGTGTCCGGGTGAGTGTGTGTGTTCGGTTATACCTGTGGGTCCACGAGGCAATCTGTGTTCCCTCAGATGGCCTTCCTTATCACAGTTTGTGTCTATGGATGTGTGTCTGAGTGAGTGTCCCTGTGAGTGTCCTGGTGAGTGTGTGTGTGTGTGTGTGTGTGTGTGTGTGAGTGTCCGGGTTTATGTGTAGTTTGGTTTCTGGAACCATTTGTGTCCCTCCCTTCAACTCTTTTCCCTTATTCCCACCTTGGGTTCGAATCCCAGGTGATTAGACCTGCCCTAGGTCAATGGATCCAAGGTATCCATCCGTGGGCCTAACGGATTTCACCTCTTCCCCACTTTACTAGGAGTCAGGCTAATTCCAGCAACCCAGAGAACCTTTCGATACAGAGGCAGCTACAGGAGGGGACCACATAAATTAGTGCCCTGTAGAGTCGTAACCGTTCCGACAGGCTCGATCGCAATCTATCCAGATGAGAACACGTTCTCATCCGACTAGACCTCGCTGGAGTCGCTGTTTGTCTCAAATTTGTACCCTTTATTTATAGTTAGTATTTTTGGTGTACTAATTGATGTGTATTAATTTGTTAATGACTTAGGTAGAGTGATTTGGGGGGAGAGAGGGAGGGGGGGGGTTGGCGTGTGTAGTGTATTATACGAGATCGTGCTTGGGTTAGTATTCACCTTGTTGTGCTTGCGAGGGTTGAGCTTTGCTCTTTCGGCCCAGCTCTCAACTGTCAATCAATCAATCAATCAACTATTACTAACTTGTAACTAACAAAAAATTTTCCACGCACACACACACGGGACCAAAGAGCCAGAGCTCAACCCCCGCAAGCACAACTAGGTGAGTACACACACACACACACACACACACACACACACACACACACACACACACACACACACACACACACACACACACACACACACACACACACACACACACAGGAAGCAGCCCATAACAGCTGTTTAAATCCCAGGTACCTATTTACTGCTAGGTAACAGGAACAACAGGGTGAAAGAAACTGCCTAGTTTAGTTTCTGCCATCACTGGAGGATCGAACACGGACGCTAGGATTACGAGTTGACAGCGCTGTCTACTCAGCTGTCAGGCCCCGTAGTGCGCGTACTCGTCAAAAACATAATTTGGGAGAGGTTAGGGGAAAGGAATGATGCTTCCTGGGTTGGGGAGTTGGTGTGGGGTTAGTCACTTGGTGGCCTTGGACCTGTGGGGGAGGGGGGCGAGGGGGTGGCCAGTTATGAATTTAATGATTGAATTTGTTAAGATAGGGTTTTTATGTAAAAGACGCTGTGAATAGATAGTAACAAAAGTGTTCCTGACTGCTGTAAGGTAGTGAGTAACTGACTTGTATGTTAGAAAAATAAATGCTTACTAGAAAATTACCTTTTTTTTGAAAATATTTTTTTGCAAAATAAGTACAAGTTATTTTGTAAACAAAATATGATTATTTTCCTTTAATAAACACACAAGAGCACAAATGGTCCTCGGGAGTCAGAGAGATTGAGAATGAACAGCAAAATAGTAACAAAAAATGAGACAATGATGGGATACTATTTAATTCAAACATAAACCTGTTAAGTATGTAAATTACATTACCACTAAACACGCGTTCACGTACATATGTCAATCAATTTACATAAATAAACATTCACTAATATGTTCCTTTAACAATGGACACATAGATAATTACCATACACGTGTCAGTCCAATTGCAGGTACACATAGACACACATAGCTGCACTTGTCTGTCGCTCCTGACAATAGTAAACATGTAACAAAAAATGTGACAATGATGGGACACTATGTCATTCAAACGTACACACGCTAACATTATAAATTACAGTAACACTAAACACGCGTACATGTATATATGTCATTCAATTTACATAAAAAAACATTCACTAATATGTTCCTTTTACAATTAACACACAGATAATTACCGTACACATGTCAGTCCAATTGCAAGTACACATAAACACACATAGCTGCACTTGTCTGTCGCTCCTGACAATAGTATACATAGGTATACACACAAAACAGTCCTTTATCAACTAATGTGTGTGTGTGTGTGTATTTATTCCTTGTATTTATTATTTGTGTCTGCAAATTCGTGTTATTAGCTCTTGGACCCCGCCTTTCTAACAAATGTATTTTGCCTCTTTTATATCAACTACATTTATTTCTCACAAACAAACACACACACACACACACAGTGGAAACAGGAGGCCAGACACAGGATACAGAATAGGAGATGAAGAACTTAATGAAACGGACTGAGAGAAAGATCTAGGAGTTGATATCACACCAAACCTGTCTCCTGAAGCCCACATAAAAAGAATAACGTCTGCGGCATATGCGAGACTGCCTAACATCAGAACAGCCATCAGGAACCTGTGTAAGGAATCATTCAGAATCTTGTACACCACATATGTAAGACCAATCCTGGAGTATGCGGCCCCAGCATGGAGCCTGTATCTTGTCAAGCACAAGATGAAGCAGGAAAAAGTCCAAAGGTATGCCACTAGACTAGTCCCAGAACTAAGAGGCATGAGTTACGAGGAAAGGCTGCGGGAAATGCACCTTACGGCACTGGAAGACAGAAGAGTAAGGGGAGACATGATCACAACCTACACAACCCTCAGAGGAATCGACCGGGTAAACAAGGATAAACTATTCAACACTGGTGGGACGCAAACAAGGGGACACAGGTGTTAACTGAGTACCCACATGAGCCACAGAGACGTTAGAAGTAACTTTTTTCAGTGTCAGAGTAGTTAACGGATGGAATGCATTAAGCAGTGATGTGGTGGAGGCTGACTCCATACACAGTTTCAAATGTAGATATGATTGAGCCCAGTAGGCTCAGGAATCTGTACACCAGTTGATTGACAGTTGAGAGGTGGGACCAAAGAACCATAGCTCAACCCCCGCATGCACAAATAGGTGAGTACACACACACACACGCGCGAACTAGTAGCCAACTGTCTAAATGGAGAGAGTTTATTGGTTGTAATTCTTATGGTCCCCGTTCGAATCCCGGTTGACGCAAGAGGAAATCGCCAGATATTCTTTAACCTAATTCACCTGTTCACCTAGCACAAATGTATCTATCAATGTAGACCTTTATTTATCTATTTATAATTGTCAATCCATCAATCTATCTTCCCATAAACCAACAATTTTTCATTATATACATCTATCTTACTATGTATCCGTCCATCTACTCGACTGTTTATCCATCCATCTACTCATCTGTCTTTTCATCCATCAACTCATCTATGGATCCGTCTATCCGTCAATGTATATATTTATCAATCAACGTATCCATCCATATATCTATCTATTACTATTTATATCTATCTCTCTATCTATTTGTATCCGTCGATCCTACTAACTCATTTTCCATTAATCTATCCATCTATCATTCTACTCATCTATCAATCTATTTATTCATCTACTTCTCTTTCCATCTATCCATCTACTCATCTATCTAACCATTAATCTATCTACATCCTCCCCACTCCGTCTCCTATCGTTTTCCCAAACTCCCTCCTCCCGTACCGGCTCCTTCTTTTTTCCACCCTCCCGTAACCCTGCTCATCCTCCCTCCTTCTGCCCTTCCCATACCCGCCCCTATTCCATCCCGCCCTTCCCATCGTCTTAACTCTCGGGGCAGTTCTTTACCTTCGTTCTCACTCCTTCCGCCGTTTCTCACTCTCGCCCTCCTTACTGTCTTCCTTCCCTCCCTCCCTCCCGCTGCTAGTCCTTCCCTTCTTACCCTTCCCATAGTCCTCCCTCCCAGCACCAGTCCTTCCCATCGTCCTCTTACCTCCCCCAGTACCTCCTTCACTCCCTCTTCATCCCTCTTTCACCTCACCTACACCTCTTCCCCTGTTCTCCCTCTTTATACCACCTCTAAATCTCCCGCCCCCCCCCCCCCACCGGCTTTGTACCTCTTCCCTCTCACAAAAATTAGGATCAATAGGACCAAAATTAAACTACTTTATGTGTTTAATATAAGGAAATCATTTTTTCTGATTACGAAAAAGTCTTCAACCATCTCCAGTAATAATTCACAATTAACCTTAATTGAATCAACAGGGAGAGAGGGGGGGAGGGGTGAGAATAAATAATAATTATTCCAAAATACTTAATACTTTAACTAATGTCTACACCTACCATCCTATGTCCGTTCCCTACCTCAGACCATTTTCCCTCTAATTTGGTAAAAATAAGCCTTAATAATATAATAATAAATATATTCAAAAAAATCTGTGGATAGCTACAGCCTCCAGCATATATATATATATATATATATATATATATATATATATATATATATATATATATATATATATATATATATATATATATATATATATATATATATATATATATATATATATATATATATATATATATATATATATATATATATATATATATATATATATATATATATATATATATATATATATATATATATATATATATATATATATATATATATATATATATATATATATATATATATATATATATATATATATATATATATATATATATATATATATATATATATATATATATATATATATATATATATATATATATATATATAACTGAAAACTCACACCCCAGAAGTGACTCGAACCCATACTCACACAACTGGTATGTACAGGGACGCCTTAATCCGCTTGACCATCACGACCGGACAAAAGGAAGTGATAGCCGAGGCTATATGAACCACTTCCCCGCCGGCACTCGGATGGTAATCTTGGGCATAGCATTTTATCAAATCACCTCATTCTTTGGGGCACACGTGAGGAACACAAATGCAAACAAGCCTGAATGGTCCCCAGGACTATATACAACTGAAAACTCACACCCCAGAAGTGACTCGAACCCATACTCACACAACTGGTATGTACAGGGACGCCTTAATCCGCTTGACCATCACGACCGGACAAAAGGAAGTGATAGCCGAGGCTATATGAACCACTTCCCCGCCGGCACTCGGATGGTAATCTTGGGCATAGCATTTTATCAAATCACCTCATTCTTTGGGGCACACGTGAGGAACACAAATGCAAACAAGCCTGAATGGTCCCCAGGACTATATACAACTGAAAACTCACACCCCAGAAGTGACTCGAACCCATACTCACACAACTGGTATGTACAGGGACGCCTTAATCCGCTTGACCATCACGACCGGACAGTGAGTATGTGAGTATGGGTTCGAGTCACTTCTGGGGTGTGAGTTTTCAGTTGTATATAGTCCTGGGGACAGGCTTCCATTGAATGGGGACCATTCAGGCTTGTTTGCATTTGTGTTCCTCACGTGTGCCCCAAAGAATGAGGTGATTTGATAAAATGCTATGCCCAAGATTACCATCCGAGTGCCGGCGGGGAAGTGGTTCATATAGCCTCGGCTATCACTTCCTTTTGTCCGGTCGTGATGGTCAAGCGGATTAAGGCGTCCCTGTACATACCAGTTGTGTGAGTATGGGTTCGAGTCACTTCTGGGGTGTGAGTTTTCAGTTGTATATAGTCCTGGGGACCATTCAGGCTTGTTTGCATATATATATATATATATATATATATATATATATATATATATATATATATATATATATATATATATATATATATATATATATATATATATATATATATATATATATATATATATATATATATAAGCCCATAAGCAATCCAGTTGGGATCGCCCCATTGCCGACAAAGTAGCTCCAACATTACTGTAGGCTGTGACAACACCACATGCTACTTCCCGACTTAGAGCTGTAGCAGCTCCCCATGCAGGGGACTTGCTATTAGCAACCCCCAATATCAGCTACTAGCACTCGTCTCACCACAGGCCCTCTGAATGGCTGTGGCTCTCCGCCTCACTGCCCGAATCCACACCGAATACAGGGGATTTTGGTGGCGAGGCAGTGGCCGACAGGTACGGACGACATGGCCTTCTCTGCCAAAGGACAGGAGGATGGCATGCAAGACACAGCGATGTTAACGACATTATAAAGAGAAGCCTTATCACGGAAGGTTGTCCAGCAGAGAGAGAGTCCCGTTCCCTATTGCCCCGCAACTCTGATGAGCCTGTTGGTCGCCCAGATGGGATCACGGTGAACCCCTGGAAGAATAGTAGACAGTTGGTGTGGGACTACACTTGCGTTTCAACTTTAGGCAACACCTATGTTAACTTCAGTGCTGCTCAAGGCAGGAGGTGCTGCCAATCACTGGGAAGCAGCCAAGTCACATAAAAACGGAGACCTTGATCACTACTACAATTTTGTCCCCATTGGCTCAGAGACACTTGGTGCCTGGGGTAAAAGTGCTGCAAGTTTTTTGAAGGAGCTGGGGTCCAAGCTAATTGAAACAACTAGAAGACCCTACAGCCGTTAGTTTTCTCTTTCAGCGCCTTAGTGTGGAGATCCAGAGTGGAATTGCTCACAGCATCTATGCTTCCTGCCCGCAATCCGAGGAGCTGGATGAGCTGGGGAGTTGTAATATAAATATTATGATTAAATTGTATTTATTTTTTCGTTTCGTTGCCATATTTATCATTAATTTTTAAATTTTCGGTATAAAAATTTATTTTTGTGTCTATGGATGTCTGTCTGTGTGTTTGTTTGAGTGTCCCTGTGAGTGTTTGGGGGAGTGTTTGTCCGGTTATACCTGTGGGTCCACGAGGCCATCTGTGTCCCCTCAGATGGTCTCCCTTATCACAGTTTTTGTCTATAGATGTGTGTCTGTGTGAGTGTTCGGGTGAGTGTGTGTCCGGTTATACCCGTGAGTCCACGAGGCCATCTGTGTCCCCTCAGATGGTCTCCCTTATCACAGTTTTTGTCTATAGATGTGTGTCTGTGTGAGTGTTCGGGTGAGTGTGTGTCCGGTTATACCTATGAGTCCACGAGGCCATCTGTGTCCCCTCAGATGGTCTTCTTTATCACAGTTTGTGTCTATGGATGCAGGCGATGAGTCACAATAACGCGGCTAAAGTATGTTGACCAGACCACACACTAGAAGTTGAAGGAACGACGACGTTTCGGTAAGTCCTTGACCATTCTCAAGTCGACTGAGAATGTGTCTATGGATGTGTGTCTGGGTGAGTGTCCCTGTGAGTGTCCGGGTGAGTGTGTGTGTTCGGTTATACCTGTGGGTCCACGAGGCAATCTGTGTTCCCTCAGATGGCCTTCCTTATCACAGTTTGTGTCTATGGATGTGTGTCTGAGTGAGTGTCCCTGTGAGTGTCCTGGTGAGTGTGTGTGTGTGTGTGTGTGTGTGTGTGTGAGTGTCCGGGTTTATGTGTAGTTTGGTTTCTGGAACCATTTGTGTCCCTCCCTTCAACTCTTTTCCCTTATTCCCACCTTGGGTTCGAATCCCAGGTGATTAGACCTGCCCTAGGTCAATGGATCCAAGGTATCCATCCGTGGGCCTAACGGATTTCACCTCTTCCCCACTTTACTAGGAGTCAGGCTAATTCCAGCAACCCAGAGAACCTTTCGATACAGAGGCAGCTACAGGAGGGGACCACATAAATTAGTGCCCTGTAGAGTCGTAACCGTTCCGACAGGCTCGATCGCAATCTATCCAGATGAGAACACGTTCTCATCCGACTAGACCTCGCTGGAGTCGCTGTTTGTCTCAAATTTGTACCCTTTATTTATAGTTAGTATTTTTGGTGTACTAATTGATGTGTATTAATTTGTTAATGACTTAGGTAGAGTGATTTGGGGGGAGAGAGGGAGGGGGGGGGGTTGGCGTGTGTAGTGTATTATACGAGATCGTGCTTGGGTTAGTATTCACCTTGTTGTGCTTGCGAGGGTTGAGCTTTGCTCTTTCGGCCCAGCTCTCAACTGTCAATCAATCAATCAATCAACTATTACTAACTTGTAACTAACAAAAAATTTTCCACGCACACACACACGGGACCAAAGAGCCAGAGCTCAACCCCCGCAAGCACAACTAGGTGAGTACACACACACACACACACACACACACACACACACACACACACACACACACACACACACACACACACACAGGAAGCAGCCCATAACAGCTGTTTAAATCCCAGGTACCTATTTACTGCTAGGTAACAGGAACAACAGGGTGAAAGAAACTGCCTAGTTTAGTTTCTGCCATCACTGGAGGATCGAACACGGACGCTAGGATTACGAGTTGAGAGCGCTGTCTACTCAGCTGTCAGGCCCCGTAGTGCGTGTACTCGTCAAAAACATAATTTGGGAGAGGTTAGGGGAAAGGAATGATGCTTCCTGGGTTGGGGAAGTTGGTGTGGGGTTAGTCACTTGGTGGCCTTGGACCTGTGGGGGAGGGGGGCGAGGGGGTTGCCAGTTATGAATTTAATGATTGAATTTGTTAAGATAGGGTATTTATGTAAAAGACGCTGTGAATAGATAGTAACAAAAGTGTTCCTGACTGCTGTAAGGTAGTGAGTAACTGACTTGTATGTTAGAAAAATGAATGCTTACTAGAAAATTACCTTTTTTTTGAAAATATTTTTTTGCAAAATAAGTACAAGTTATTTTGTAAACAAAATATGATTATTTTCCTTTAATAAACACACAAGAGCACAAATGGTCCTCGGGAGTCAGAGAGATTGAGAATGAACAGCAAAATAGTAACAAAAAATGAGACAATGATGGGATACTATTTAATTCAAACATAAACCTGTTAAGTATGTAAATTACATTACCACTAAACACGCGTTCACGTACATATGTCAATCAATTTACATAAATAAACATTCACTAATATGTTCCTTTAACAATGGACACATAGATAATTACCATACACGTGTCAGTCCAATTGCAGGTACACATAGACACACATAGCTGCACTTGTCTGTCGCTCCTGACAATAGTAAACATGTAACAAAAAATGTGAGAATGATGGGACACTATGTCATTCAAACGTACACACGCTAACATTATAAATTACAGTAACACTAAATCACGCGTACATGTATATATGTCATTCAATTTACATAAAAAAACATTCACTAATATGTTCCTTTTACAATTAACACACAGATAATTACCGTACACATGTCAGTCCAATTGCAAGTACACATAAACACACATAGCTGCACTTGTCTGTCGCTCCTGACAATAGTATACATAGGTATACACACAAAACAGTCCTTTATCAACTAATGTGTGTGTGTGTGTGTATTTATTCCTTGTATTTATTATTTGTGTCTGCAAATTCGTGTTATTAGCTCTTGGACCCCGCCTTTCTAACAAATGTATTTTGCCTCTTTTATATCAACTACATTTATTTCTCACTAACACACACACACACACACACACACACAGTGGAAACAGGAGGCCAGACACAGGATACAGAATAGGAGATGAAGAACTTAATGAAACGGACTGAGAGAAAGATCTAGGAGTTGATATCACACCAAACCTGTCTCCTGAAGCCCACATAAAAAGAATAACGTCTGCGGCATATGCGAGACTGCCTAACATCAGAACAGCCATCAGGAACCTGTGTAAGGAATCATTCAGAATCTTGTACACCACATATGTAAGACCAATCCTGGAGTATGCGGCCCCAGCATGGAGCCTGTATCTTGTCAAGCACAAGATGAAGCAGGAAAAAGTCCAAAGGTATGCCACTAGACTAGTCCCAGAACTAAGAGGCATGAGTTACGAGGAAAGGCTGCGGGAAATGCACCTTACGGCACTGGAAGACAGAAGAGTAAGGGGAGACATGATCACAACCTACACAACCCTCAGAGGAATCGACCGGGTAAACAAGGATAAACTATTCAACACTGGTGGGACGCAAACAAGGGGACACAGGTGTTAACTGAGTACCCACATGAGCCACAGAGACGTTAGAAGTAACTTTTTCAGTGTCAGAGTAGTTAACGGATGGAATGCATTAAGCAGTGATGTGGTGGAGGCTGACTCCATACACAGTTTCAAATGTAGATATGATTGAGCCCAGTAGGCTCAGGAATCTGTACACCAGTTGATTGACAGTTGAGAGGTGGGACCAAAGAACCATAGCTCAACCCCCGCATGCACAAATAGGTGAGTACACACACACACACGCGCGAACTAGTAGCCAACTGTCTAAATGGAGAGAGTTTATTGGTTGTAATTCTTATGGTCCCCGTTCGAATCCCGGTTGACGCAAGAGGAAATCGCCAGATATTCTTTAACCTAATTCACCTGTTCACCTAGCACAAATGTATCTATCAATGTAGACCTTTATTTATCTATTTATAATTGTCAATCCATCAATCTATCTTCCCATAAACCAACAATTTTTCATTATATACATCTATCTTACTATGTATCCGTCCATCTACTCGACTGTTTATCCATCCATCTACTCATCTGTCTTTTCATCCATCAACTCATCTATGGATCCGTCTATCCGTCAATGTATATATTTATCAATCAACGTATCCATCCATATATCTATCTATTACTATTTATATCTATCTCTCTATCTATTTGTATCCGTCGATCCTACTAACTCATTTTCCATTAATCTATCCATTTATCATTCTACTCATCTATCAATCTATTTATTCATCTACTTCTCTTTCCATCTATCCATCTACTCATCTATCTAACCATTAATCTATCTACATCCTCCCCACTCCGTCTCCTATCGTTTTCCCAAACTCCCTCCTCCCGTACCGGCTCCTTCTTTTTCCACCCTCCCGTAACCCTGCTCATCCTCCCTCCTTCTGCCCTTCCCATACCCGCCCCTATTCCATCCCGCCCTTCCCATCGTCTTAACTCTCGGGGCAGTTCTTTACCTTCGTTCTCACTCCTTCCGCCGTTTCTCACTCTCGCCCTCCTTACTGTCTTCCTTCCCTCCCTCCCTCCCGCTGCTAGTCCTTCCCTTCTTACCCTTCCCATAGTCCTCCCTCCCAGCACCAGTCCTTCCCATCGTCCTCTTACCTCCCCCAGTACCTCCTTCACTCCCTCTTCATCCCTCTTTCACCTCACCTACACCTCTTCCCCTGTTCTCCCTCTTTATACCACCTCTAAATCTCCCGCCCCCCCCCCCCCCCACCGGCTTTGTACCTCTTCCCTCTCACAAAAATTAGGATCAATAGGACCAAAATTAAACTACTTTATGTGTTTAATTTAAGGAAATCATTTTTTCTGATTACGAAAAAGTCTTCAACCATCTCCAGTAATAATTCACAATTAACCTTAATTGAATCAACAGGGAGAGAGGGGGGGAGGGGTGAGAATAAATAATAATTATTCCAAAATACTTAATACTTTAACTAATGTCTACACCTACCATCCTATGTCCGTTCCCTACCTCAGACCATTTCCCCTCTAATTTGGTAAAAATAAGCCTTAATAATATAATAATAAATATATTCAAAAAAATCTGTGGATAGCTACAGCCTCCAGCATATATATATATATATATATATATATATATATATATATATATATATATATATATATATATATATATATATATATATATATATATATATATATATAAGCCCATAAGCAATCCAGTTGGGATCGCCCCATTGCCGACAAAGTAGCTCCAACATTACTGTAGGCTGTGACAACACCACATGCTACTTCCCGACTTAGAGCTGTAGCAGCTCCCCATGCAGGGGACTTGCTATTAGCAACCCCCAATATCAGCTACTAGCACTCGTCTCACCACAGGCCCTCTGAATGGCTGTGGCTCTCCGCCTCACTGCCCGAATCCACACCGAATACAGGGGATTTTGGTGGCGAGGCAGTGGCCGACAGGTACGGACGACATGGCCTTCTCTGCCAAAGGACAGGAGGATGGCATGCAAGACACAGCGATGTTAACGACATTATAAAGAGAAGCCTTATCACGGAAGGTTGTCCAGCAGAGAGAGAGTCCCGTTCCCTATTGCCCCGCAACTCTGATGAGCCTGTTGGTCGCCCAGATGGGATCACGGTGAACCCCTGGAAGAATAGTAGACAGTTGGTGTGGGACTACACTTGCGTTTCAACTTTAGGCAACACCTATGTTAACTTCAGTGCTGCTCAGGCAGGAGGTGCTGCCAATCACTGGGAAGCAGCCAAGTCACATAAAAACGGAGACCTTGATCACTACTACAATTTTGTCCCCATTGGCTCAGAGACACTTGGTGCCTGGGGTAAAAGTGCTGCAAGTTTTTTGAAGGAGCTGGGGTCCAAGCTAATTGAAACAACTAGAGACCCTACAGCCGTTAGTTTTCTCTTTCAGCGCCTTAGTGTGGAGATCCAGAGTGGAATTGCTCACAGCATCTATGCTTCCTGCCCGCAATCCGAGGAGCTGGATGAGCTGGGGAGTTGTAATATAAATATTATGATTAAATTGTATTTATTTTTTCGTTTCGTTGCCATATTTATCATTAATTTTTAAATTTTCGGTATAAAAATTTATTTTTGTGTCTATGGATGTCTGTCTGTGTGTTTGTTTGAGTGTCCCTGTGAGTGTTTGGGGGAGTGTTTGTCCGGTTATACCTGTGGGTCCACGAGGCCATCTGTGTCCCCTCAGATGGTCTCCCTTATCACAGTTTTTGTCTATAGATGTGTGTCTGTGTGAGTGTTCGGGTGAGTGTGTGTCCGGTTATACCCGTGAGTCCACGAGGCCATCTGTGTCCCCTCAGATGGTCTCCCTTATCACAGTTTTTGTCTATAGATGTGTGTCTGTGTGAGTGTTCGGGTGAGTGTGTGTCCGGTTATACCTATGAGTCCACGAGGCCATCTGTGTCCCCTCAGATGGTCTTCTTTATCACAGTTTGTGTCTATGGATGCAGGCGATGAGTCACAATAACGCGGCTAAAGTATGTTGACCAGACCACACACTAGAAGTTGAAGGAACGACGACGTTTCGGTAAGTCCTTGACCATTCTCAAGTCGACTGAGAATGTGTCTATGGATGTGTGTCTGGGTGAGTGTCCCTGTGAGTGTCCGGGTGAGTGTGTGTGTTCGGTTATACCTGTGGGTCCACGAGGCAATCTGTGTTCCCTCAGATGGCCTTCCTTATCACAGTTTGTGTCTATGGATGTGTGTCTGAGTGAGTGTCCCTGTGAGTGTCCTGGTGAGTGTGTGTGTGTGTGTGTGTGTGTGTGTGTGAGTGTCCGGGTTTATGTGTAGTTTGGTTTCTGGAACCATTTGTGTCCCTCCCTTCAACTCTTTTCCCTTATTCCCACCTTGGGTTCGAATCCCAGGTGATTAGACCTGCCCTAGGTCAATGGATCCAAGGTATCCATCCGTGGGCCTAACGGATTTCACCTCTTCCCCACTTTACTAGGAGTCAGGCTAATTCCAGCAACCCAGAGAACCTTTCGATACAGAGGCAGCTACAGGAGGGGACCACATAAATTAGTGCCCTGTAGAGTCGTAACCGTTCCGACAGGCTCGATCGCAATCTATCCAGATGAGAACACGTTCTCATCCGACTAGACCTCGCTGGAGTCGCTGTTTGTCTCAAATTTGTACCCTTTATTTATAGTTAGTATTTTTGGTGTACTAATTGATGTGTATTAATTTGTTAATGACTTAGGTAGAGTGATTTGGGGGGAGAGAGGGAGGGGGGGGGTTGGCGTGTGTAGTGTATTATACGAGATCGTGCTTGGGTTAGTATTCACCTTGTTGTGCTTGCGAGGGTTGAGCTTTGCTCTTTCGGCCCAGCTCTCAACTGTCAATCAATCAATCAATCAACTATTACTAACTTGTAACTAACAAAAAATTTTCCACGCACACACACACGGGACCAAAGAGCCAGAGCTCAACCCCCGCAAGCACAACTAGGTGAGTACACACACACACACACACACACACACACACACACACACACACACACACACACACACACACACACACACACACACACACAGGAAGCAGCCCATAACAGCTGTTTAAATCCCAGGTACCTATTTACTGCTAGGTAACAGGAACAACAGGGTGAAAGAAACTGCCTAGTTTAGTTTCTGCCATCACTGGAGGATCGAACACGGACGCTAGGATTACGAGTTGAGAGCGCTGTCTACTCAGCTGTCAGGCCCCGTAGTGCGTGTACTCGTCAAAAACATAATTTGGGAGAGGTTAGGGGAAAGGAATGATGCTTCCTGGGTTGGGGAAGTTGGTGTGGGGTTAGTCACTTGGTGGCCTTGGACCTGTGGGGGAGGGGGGCGAGGGGGTTGCCAGTTATGAATTTAATGATTGAATTTGTTAAGATAGGGTATTTATGTAAAAGACGCTGTGAATAGATAGTAACAAAAGTGTTCCTGACTGCTGTAAGGTAGTGAGTAACTGACTTGTATGTTAGAAAAATGAATGCTTACTAGAAAATTACCTTTTTTTTGAAAATATTTTTTTGCAAAATAAGTACAAGTTATTTTGTAAACAAAATATGATTATTTTCCTTTAATAAACACACAAGAGCACAAATGGTCCTCGGGAGTCAGAGAGATTGAGAATGAACAGCAAAATAGTAACAAAAAATGAGACAATGATGGGATACTATTTAATTCAAACATAAACCTGTTAAGTATGTAAATTACATTACCACTAAACACGCGTTCACGTACATATGTCAATCAATTTACATAAATAAACATTCACTAATATGTTCCTTTAACAATGGACACATAGATAATTACCATACACGTGTCAGTCCAATTGCAGGTACACATAGACACACATAGCTGCACTTGTCTGTCGCTCCTGACAATAGTAAACATGTAACAAAAAATGTGAGAATGATGGGACACTATGTCATTCAAACGTACACACGCTAACATTATAAATTACAGTAACACTAATCACGCGTACATGTATATATGTCATTCAATTTACATAAAAAAACATTCACTAATATGTTCCTTTTACAATTAACACACAGATAATTACCGTACACATGTCAGTCCAATTGCAAGTACACATAAACACACATAGCTGCACTTGTCTGTCGCTCCTGACAATAGTATACATAGGTATACACACAAAACAGTCCTTTATCAACTAATGTGTGTGTGTGTGTGTATTTATTCCTTGTATTTATTATTTGTGTCTGCAAATTCGTGTTATTAGCTCTTGGACCCCGCCTTTCTAACAAATGTATTTTGCCTCTTTTATATCAACTACATTTATTTCTCACTAACACACACACACACACACACACACACACACACACACAGTGGAAACATGAGGCCAGACACAGGATACAGAATAGGAGATGAAGAACTTAATGAAACGGACTGAGAGAAAGATCTAGGAGTTGATATCACACCAAACCTGTCTCCTGAAGCCCACATAAAAAGAATACCGTCTGCGGCATATGCGAGACTGCCTAACATCAGAACAGCCATCAGGAACCTGTGTAAGGAATCATTCAGAATCTTGTACACCACATATGTAAGACCAATCCTGGAGTATGCGGCCCCAGCATGGAGCCTGTATCTTGTCAAGCACAAGATGAAGCAGGAAAAAGTCCAAAGGTATGCCACTAGACTAGTCCCAGAACTAAGAGGCATGAGTTACGAGGAAAGGCTGCGGGAAATGCACCTTACGGCACTGGAAGACAGAAGAGTAAGGGGAGACATGATCACAACCTACACAACCCTCAGAGGAATCGACCGGGTAAACAAGGATAAACTATTCAACACTGGTGGGACGCAAACAAGGAGACACAGGTGTTAACTGAGTACCCACATGAGCCACTGAGACGTTAGAAGTAACTTTTTCAGTGTCAGAGTAGTTAACGGATGGAATGCATTAAGCAGTGATGTGGTGGAGGCTGACTCCATACACAGTTTCAAATGTAGATATGATTGAGCCCAGTAGGCTCAGGAATCTGTACACCAGTTGATTGACAGTTGAGAGGTGGGACCAAAGAACCATAGCTCAACCCCCGCATGCACAAATAGGTGAGTACACACACACACGCGCGAACTAGTAGCCAACTGTCTAAATGGAGAGAGTTTATTAGTTGTAATTCTTATGGTCCCCGTTCGAATCCCGGTTGACGCAAGAGGAAATCGCCAGATATTCTTTAACCTAATTCACCTGTTCACCTAGCACAAATGTATCTATCAATGTAGACCTTTATTTATCTATTTATAATTGTCAATCCATCAATCTATCTTCCCATAAACCAACAATTTTTCATTATATACATCTATCTTACTATGTATCCGTCCATCTACTCGACTGTTTATCCATCCATCTACTCATCTGTCTTTTCATCCATCAACTCATCTATGGATCCGTCTATCCGTCAATGTATATATTTATCAATCAACGTATCCATCCATATATCTATCTATTACTATTTATATCTATCTCTCTATCTATTTGTATCCGTCGATCCTACTAACTCATTTTCCATTAATCTATCCATTTATCATTCTACTCATCTATCAATCTATTTATTCATCTACTTCTCTTTCCATCTATCCATCTACTCATCTATCTAACCATTAATCTATCTACATCCTCCCCACTCCGTCTCCTATCGTTTTCCCAAACTCCCTCCTCCCGTACCGGCTCCTTTTTTCCACCCTCCCGTAACCCTGCTCATCCTCCCTCCTTCTGCCCTTCCCATACCCGCCCCTATTCCATCCCGCCCTTCCCATCGTCTTAACTCTCGGGGCAGTTCTTTACCTTCGTTCTCACTCCTTCCGCCGTTTCTCACTCTCGCCCTCCTTACTGTCTTCCTTCCCTCCCTCCCTCCCGCTGCTAGTCCTTCCCTTCTTACCCTTCCCATAGTCCTCCCTCCCAGCACCAGTCCTTCCCATCGTCCTCTTACCTCCCCCAGTACCTCCTTCACTCCCTCTTCATCCCTCTTTCACCTCACCTACACCTCTTCCCCTGTTCTCCCTCTTTATACCACCTCTAAATCTCCCGCCCCCCCACCGGCTTTGTACCTCTTCCCTCTCACAAAAATTAGGATCAATAGGACCAAAATTAAACTACTTTATGTGTTTAATTTAAGGAAATCATTTTTTCTGATTACGAAAAAGTCTTCAACCATCTCCAGTAATAATTCACAATTAACCTTAATTGAATCAACAGGGAGAGAGGGGGGGAGGGGTGAGAATAAATAATAATTATTCCAAAATACTTAATACTTTAACTAATGTCTACACCTACCATACTATGTCCGTTCCCTACCTCAGACCATTTCCCCTCTAATTTGGTAAAAATAAGCCTTAATAATATAATAATAAATATATTCAAAAAAATCTGTGGATAGCTACAGCCTCCAGCATATATATATATATATATATATATATATATATATATATATATATATATATATATATATATATATATATATATATATATATATATATATATATATATATATATATATAGCCCATAAGCAATCCAGTTGGGATCGCCCCATTGCCGACAAAGTAGCTCCAACATTACTGTAGGCTGTGACAACACCACATGCTACTTCCCGACTTAGAGCTGTAGCAGCTCCCCATGCAGGGGACTTGCTATTAGCAACCCCCAATATCAGCTACTAGCACTCGTCTCACCACAGGCCCTCTGAATGGCTGTGGCTCTCCGCCTCACTGCCCGAATCCACACCGAATACAGGGGTTTTGGTGGCGAGGCAGTGGCCGACAGGTACGGACGACATGGCCTTCTCTGCCAAAGGACAGGAGGATGGCATGCAAGACACAGCGATGTTAACGACATTATAAAGAGAAGCCTTATCACGGAAGGTTGTCCAGCAGAGAGAGAGTCCCGTTCCCTATTGCCCCGCAACTCTGATGAGCCTGTTGGTCGCCCAGATGGGATCACGGTGAACCCCTGGAAGAATAGTAGACAGTTGGTGTGGGACTACACTTGCGTTTCAACTTTAGGCAACACCTATGTTAACTTCAGTGCTGCTCAGGCAGGAGGTGCTGCCAATCACTGGGAAGCAGCCAAGTCACATAAAAACGGAGACCTTGATCACTACTACAATTTTGTCCCCATTGGCTCAGAGACACTTGGTGCCTGGGGTAAAAGTGCTGCAAGTTTTTTGAAGGAGCTGGGGTCCAAGCTAATTGAAACAACTAGAGACCCTACAACCGTTAGTTTTCTCTTTCAGCGCCTTAGTGTGGAGATCCAGAGTGGAATTGCTCACAGCATCTATGCTTCCTGCCCGCAATCCGAGGAGCTGGATGAGCTGGGGAGTTGTAATATAAATATTATGAATAAATTGTATTTATTTATTCGTTTCGTTGCCATATTTATCATTAATTTTTAAATTTTCGGTATAAAAATTTATTTTTGTGTCTATGGATGTCTGTCGATGTATCCGTCGATCCTACTAACTCATTTTCCATTAATCTATCCATTTATCATTCTACTCATCTATCAATCTATTTATTCATCTACTTCTCTTTCCATCTATCCATCTACTCATCTATCTAACCATTAATCTATCTACATCCTCCCCACTCCGTCTCCTATCGTTTTCCCAAACTCCCTCCTCCCGTACCGGCTCCTTTTTTCCACCCTCCCGTAACCCTGCTCATCCTCCCTCCTTCTGCCCTTCCCATACCCGCCCCTATTCCATCCCGCCCTTCCCATCGTCTTAACTCTCGGGGCAGTTCTTTACCTTCGTTCTCACTCCTTCCGCCGTTTCTCACTCTCGCCCTCCTTACTGTCTTCCTTCCCTCCCTCCCTCCCGCTGCTAGTCCTTCCCTTCTTACCCTTCCCATAGTCCTCCCTCCCAGCACCAGTCCTTCCCATCGTCCTCTTACCTCCCCCAGTACCTCCTTCACTCCCTCTTCATCCCTCTTTCACCTCACCTACACCTCTTCCCCTGTTCTCCCTCTTTATACCACCTCTAAATCTCCCGCCCCCCCACCGGCTTTGTACCTCTTCCCTCTCACAAAAATTAGGATCAATAGGACCAAAATTAAACTACTTTATGTGTTTAATTTAAGGAAATCATTTTTTCTGATTACGAAAAAGTCTTCAACCATCTCCAGTAATAATTCACAATTAACCTTAATTGAATCAACAGGGAGAGAGGGGGGGAGGGGTGAGAATAAATAATAATTATTCCAAAATACTTAATACTTTAACTAATGTCTACACCTACCATACTATGTCCGTTCCCTACCTCAGACCATTTCCCCTCTAATTTGGTAAAAATAAGCCTTAATAATATAATAATAAATATATTCAAAAAAATCTGTGGATAGCTACAGCCTCCAGCATATATATATATATATATATATATATATATATATATATATATATATATATATATATATATATATATATATATATATATATATATATATAGCCCATAAGCAATCCAGTTGGGATCGCCCCATTGCCGACAAAGTAGCTCCAACATTACTGTAGGCTGTGACAACACCACATGCTACTTCCCGACTTAGAGCTGTAGCAGCTCCCCATGCAGGGGACTTGCTATTAGCAACCCCCAATATCAGCTACTAGCACTCGTCTCACCACAGGCCCTCTGAATGGCTGTGGCTCTCCGCCTCACTGCCCGAATCCACACCGAATACAGGGGTTTTGGTGGCGAGGCAGTGGCCGACAGGTACGGACGACATGGCCTTCTCTGCCAAAGGACAGGAGGATGGCATGCAAGACACAGCGATGTTAACGACATTATAAAGAGAAGCCTTATCACGGAAGGTTGTCCAGCAGAGAGAGAGTCCCGTTCCCTATTGCCCCGCAACTCTGATGAGCCTGTTGGTCGCCCAGATGGGATCACGGTGAACCCCTGGAAGAATAGTAGACAGTTGGTGTGGGACTACACTTGCGTTTCAACTTTAGGCAACACCTATGTTAACTTCAGTGCTGCTCAGGCAGGAGGTGCTGCCAATCACTGGGAAGCAGCCAAGTCACATAAAAACGGAGACCTTGATCACTACTACAATTTTGTCCCCATTGGCTCAGAGACACTTGGTGCCTGGGGTAAAAGTGCTGCAAGTTTTTTGAAGGAGCTGGGGTCCAAGCTAATTGAAACAACTAGAGACCCTACAGCCGTTAGTTTTCTCTTTCAGCGCCTTAGTGTGGAGATCCAGAGTGGAATTGCTCACAGCATCTATGCTTCCTGCCCGCAATCCGAGGAGCTGGATGAGCTGGGGAGTTGTAATATAAATATTATGATTAAATTGTATTTATTTTTTCGTTTCGTTGCCTTATTTATCATTAATTTTTAAATTTTCGGTATAAAAATTTATTTTTGTGTCTATGGATGTCTGTCTGTGTGTTTGTTTGAGTGTCCCTGTGAGTGTTTGGGGGAGTGTTTGTCCGGTTATACCTGTGGGTCCACGAGGCCATCTGTGTCCCCTCAGATGGTCTCCCTTATCACATTTTTTGTCTATAGATGTGTGTCTGTGTGAGTGTTCGGGTGAGTGTGTGTCCGGTTATACCCGTAAGTCCACGAGGCCATCTGTGTCCCCTCAGATGGTCTCCCTTATCACAGTTTTTGTCTATAGATGTGTGTCTGTGTGAGTGTTCGGGTGAGTGTGTGTCCGGTTATACCTATGAGTCCACGAGGCCATCTGTGTCCCCTCAGATGGTCTTCTTTATCACAGTTTGTGTCTATGGATGCAGGCGATGAGTCACAATAACGCGGCTAAAGTATGTTGACCAGACCACACACAAGAAGTTGAAGGAACGACGACGTTTCGGTAAGTCCTTGACCATTCTCAAGTCGACTGAGAATGTGTCTATGGATGTGTGTCTGGGTGAGTGTCCCTGTGAGTGTCCGGGTGAGTGTGTGTGTTCGGTTATACCTGTGGGTCCACGAGGCAATCTGTGTTCCCTCAGATGGCCTTCCTTATCACAGTTTGTGTCTATGGATGTGTGTCTGAGTGAGTGTCCCTGTGAGTGTCCTGGTGAGTGTGTGTGTGTGTGTGTGTGTGTGTGTGAGTGTCCGGGTTTATGTGTAGTTTGGTTTCTGGAACCATTTGTGTCCCTCCCTTCAACTCTTTTCCCTTATTCCCACCTTGGGTTCGAATCCCAGGTGATTAGACCTGCCCTAGGTCAATGGATCCAAGGTATCCATCCGTGGGCCTAACGGATTTCACCTCTTCCCCGCTTTACTAGGAGTCAGGCTAATTCCAGCAACCCAGAGAACCTTTCGATACAGAGGCAGCTACAGGAGGGGACCACATAAATTAGTGCCCTGTAGAGTCGTAACCGTTCCGACAGGCTCGATCGCAATCTATCCAGATGAGAACACGTTCTCATCCGACTAGACCTCGCTGGAGTCGCTGTTTGTCTCAAATTTGTACCCTTTATTTATAGTTAGTATTTTTGGTGTACTAATTGATGTGTATTAATTTGTTAATGACTTAGGTAGAGTGATTTGGGGGGAGAGAGGGAGGGGGGGGTTGGCGTGTGTAGTGTATTACACGAGATCGTGCTTGGGTTAGTATTCACCTTGTTGTGCTTGCGAGGGTTGAGCTTTGCTCTTTCGGCCCAGCTCTCAACTGTCAATCAATCAATCAATCAACTATTACTAACTTGTAACTAACAAAAAATTTTCCACGCACACACACACGGGACCAAAGAGCCAGAGCTCAACCCCCGCAAGCACAACTAGGTGAGTACACACACACACACACACACACACACACACACACACACACACACACACACACACAGGAAGCAGCCCATAACAGCTGTTTAAATCCCAGGTACCTATTTACTGCTAGGTAACAGGAACAACAGGGTGAAAGAAACTGCCTAGTTTAGTTTCTGCCATCACTGGAGGATCGAACACGGACGCTAGGATTACGAGTTGAGAGCGCTGTCTACTCAGCTGTCAGGCCCCGTAGTGCGTGTACTCGTCAAAAACATAATTTGGGAGAGGTTAGGGGAAAGGAATGATGCTTCCTGGGTTGGGGAGTTGGTGTGGGGTTAGTCACTTGGTGGCCTTGGACCTGTGAGGGAGGGGGGCGAGGGGGTGGCCAGTTATGAATTTAATGATTGAATTTGTTAAGATAGGGTATTTATGTAAAAGACGCTGTGAATAGATAGTAACAAAAGTGTTCCTGACTGCTGTAAGGTAGTGAGTAACTGACTTGTATGTTAGAAAAATGAATGCTTACTAGAAAATTACCTTTTTTTTGAAAATATTTTTTTGCAAAATAAGTACAAGTTATTTTTTAAACAAAATATGATTATTTTCCTTTAATAAACACACAAGAGCACAAATGGTCCTCGGGAGTCAGAGAGATTGAGAATGAACAGCAAAATAGTAACAAAAAATGAGACAATGATGGGATACTATTTAATTCAAACATAAACCTGTTAAGTATGTAAATTACATTACCACTAAACACGCGTTCACGTACATATGTCAATCAATTTACATAAATAAACATTCACTAATATGTTCCTTTAACAATGGACACATAGATAATTACCATACACGTGTCAGTCCAATTGCAGGTACACATAGACACACATAGCTGCACTTGTCTGTCGCTCCTGACAATAGTAAACATGTAACAAAAAATGTGAGAATGATGGGACACTATGTCATTCAAACGTACACACGCTAACATTATAAATTACAGTAACACTAAACACGCGTACATGTATATATGTCATTCAATTTACATAAAAAAACATTCACTAATATGTTCCTTTTACAATTAACACACAGATAATTACCGTACACATGTCAGTCCAATTGCAAGTACACATAAACACACATAGCTGCACTTGTCTGTCGCTCCTGACAATAGTATACATAGGTATACACACAAAACAGTCCTTTATCAACTAATGTGTGTGTGTGTGTGTATTTATTCCTTGTATTTATTATTTGTGTCTGCAAATTCGTGTTATTAGCTCTTGGACCCCGCCTTTCTAACAAATGTATTTTGCCTCTTTTATATCAACTACATTTATTTCTCACTAACACACACACACACACACACACACACACACACACAGTGGAAACAGGAGGCCAGACACAGGATACAGAATAGGAGATGAAGAACTTAATGAAACGGACTGAGAGAAAGATCTAGGAGTTGATATCACACCAAACCTGTCTCCTGAAGCCCACATAAAAAGAATACCGTCTGCGGCATATGCGAGACTGCCTAACATCAGAACAGCCATCAGGAACCTGTGTAAGGAATCATTCAGAATCTTGTACACCACATATGTAAGACCAATCCTGGAGTATGCGGCCCCAGCATGGAGCCTGTATCTTGTCAAGCACAAGATGAAGCAGGAAAAAGTCCAAAGGTATGCCACTAGACTAGTCCCAGAACTAAGAGGCATGAGTTACGAGGAAAGGCTGCGGGAAATGCACCTTACGGCACTGGAAGACAGAAGAGTAAGGGGAGACATGATCACAACCTACACAACCCTCAGAGGAATCGACCGGGTAAACAAGGATAAACTATTCAACACTGGTGGGACGCAAACAAGGAGACACAGGTGTTAACTGAGTACCCACATGAGCCACAGAGACGTTAGAAGTAACTTTTTCAGTGTCAGAGTAGTTAACGGATGGAATGCATTAAGCAGTGATGTGGTGGAGGCTGACTCCATACACAGTTTCAAATGTAGATATGATTGAGCCCAGTAGGCTCAGGAATCTGTACACCAGTTGATTGACAGTTGAGAGGTGGGACCAAAGAACCATAGCTCAACCCCCGCATGCACAAATAGGTGAGTACACACACACACGCGCGAACTAGTAGCCAACTGTCTAAATGGAGAGAGTTTATTAGTTGTAATTCTTATGGTCCCCGTTCGAATCCCGGTTGACGCAAGAGGAAATCGCCAGATATTCTTTAACCTAATTCACCTGTTCACCTAGCACAAATGTATCTATCAATGTAGACCTTTATTTATCTATTTATAATTGTCAATCCATCAATCTATCTTCCCATAAACCAACAATTTTTCATTATATACATCTATCTTACTATGTATCCGTCCATCTACTCGACTGTTTATCCATCCATCTACTCATCTGTCTTTTCATCCATCAACTCATCTATGGATCCGTCTATCCGTCAATGTATATATTTATCAATCAACGTATCCATCCATATATCTATCTATTACTATTTATATCTATCTCTCTATCTATTTGTATCCGTCGATCCTACTAACTCATTTTCCATTAATCTATCCATTTATCATTCTACTCATCTATCAATCTATTTATTCATCTACTTCTCTTTCCATCTATCCATCTACTCATCTATCTAACCATTAATCTATCTACATCCTCCCCACTCCGTCTCCTATCGTTTTCCCAAACTCCCTCCTCCCGTACCGGCTCCTTTTTTCCACCCTCCCGTAACCCTGCTCATCCTCCCTCCTTCTGCCCTTCCCATACCCGCCCCTATTCCATCCCGCCCTTCCCATCGTCTTAACTCTCGGGGCAGTTCTTTACCTTCGTTCTCACTCCTTCCGCCGTTTCTCACTCTCGCCCTCCTTACTGTCTTCCTTCCCTCCCTCCCTCCCGCTGCTAGTCCTTCCCTTCTTACCCTTCCCATAGTCCTCCCTCCCAGCACCAGTCCTTCCCATCGTCCTCTTACCTCCCCCAGTACCTCCTTCACTCCCTCTTCATCCCTCTTTCACCTCACCTACACCTCTTCCCCTGTTCTCCCTCTTTATACCACCTCTAAATCTCCCGCCCCCCCACCGGCTTTGTACCTCTTCCCTCTCACAAAAATTAGGATCAATAGGACCAAAATTAAACTACTTTATGTGTTTAATTTAAGGAAATCATTTTTTCTGATTACGAAAAAGTCTTCAACCATCTCCAGTAATAATTCACAATTAACCTTAATTGAATCAACAGGGAGAGAGGGGGGGAGGGGTGAGAATAAATAATAATTATTCCAAAATACTTAATACTTTAACTAATGTCTACACCTACCATCCTATGTCCGTTCCCTACCTCAGACCATTTCCCCTCTAATTTGGTAAAAATAAGCCTTAATAATATAATAATAAATATATTCAAAAAAATCTGTGGATAGCTACAGCCTCCAGCATATATATATATATATATATATATATATATATATATATATATATATATATATATATATATATATATATATATATATATATATATATATATATATATAATATATATATATATATATATATATATATATATATATATATATATATAGCCCATAAGCAATCCAGTTGGGATCGCCCCATTGCCGACAAAGTAGCTCCAACATTACTGTAGGCTGTGACAACACCACATGCTACTTCCCGACTTAGAGCTGTAGCAGCTCCCCATGCAGGGGACTTGCTATTAGCAACCCCCAATATCAGCTACTAGCACTCGTCTCACCACAGGCCCTCTGAATGGCTGTGGCTCTCCGCCTCACTGCCCGAATCCACACCGAATACAGGGGTTTTGGTGGCGAGGCAGTGGCCGACAGGTACGGACGACATGGCCTTCTCTGCCAAAGGACAGGAGGATGGCATGCAAGACACAGCGATGTTAACGACATTATAAAGAGAAGCCTTATCACGGAAGGTTGTCCAGCAGAGAGAGAGTCCCGTTCCCTATTGCCCCGCAACTCTGATGAGCCTGTTGGTCGCCCAGATGGGATCACGGTGAACCCCTGGAAGAATAGTAGACAGTTGGTGTGGGACTACACTTGCGTTTCAACTTTAGGCAACACCTATGTTAACTTCAGTGCTGCTCAGGCAGGAGGTGCTGCCAATCACTGGGAAGCAGCCAAGTCACATAAAAACGGAGACCTTGATCACTACTACAATTTTGTCCCCATTGGCTCAGAGACACTTGGTGCCTGGGGTAAAAGTGCTGCAAGTTTTTTGAAGGAGCTGGGGTCCAAGCTAATTGAAACAACTAGAGACCCTACAGCCGTTAGTTTTCTCTTTCAGCGCCTTAGTGTGGAGATCCAGAGTGGAATTGCTCACAGCATCTATGCTTCCTGCCCGCAATCCGAGGAGCTGGATGAGCTGGGGAGTTGTAATATAAATATTATGAATAAATTGTATTTATTTTTTCGTTTCGTTGCCATATTTATCATTAATTTTTAAATTTTCGGTATAAAAATTTATTTTTGTGTCTATGGATGTCTGTCTGTGTGTTTGTTTGAGTGTCCCTGTGAGTGTTTGGGGGAGTGTTTGTCCGGTTATACCTGTGGGTCCACGAGGCCATCTGTGTCCCCTCAGATGGTCTCCCTTATCACATTTTTTGTCTATAGATGTGTGTCTGTGTGAGTGTTCGGGTGAGTGTGTGTCCGGTTATACCCGTAAGTCCACGAGGCCATCTGTGTCCCCTCAGATGGTCTCCCTTATCACAGTTTTTGTCTATAGATGTGTGTCTGTGTGAGTGTTCGGGTGAGTGTGTGTCCGGTTATACCTATGAGTCCACGAGGCCATCTGTGTCCCCTCAGATGGTCTTCTTTATCACAGTTTGTGTCTATGGATGCAGGCGATGAGTCACAATAACGCGGCTAAAGTATGTTGACCAGACCACACACTAGAAGTTGAAGGAACGACGACGTTTCGGTAAGTCCTTGACCATTCTCAAGTCGACTGAGAATGTGTCTATGGATGTGTGTCTGGGTGAGTGTCCCTGTGAGTGTCCGGGTGAGTGTGTGTGTTCGGTTATACCTGTGGGTCCACGAGGCAATCTGTGTTCCCTCAGATGGCCTTCCTTATCACAGTTTGTGTCTATGGATGTGTGTCTGAGTGAGTGTCCCTGTGAGTGTCCTGGTGAGTGTGTGTGTGTGTGTGTGTGTGTGTGTGAGTGTCCGGGTTTATGTGTAGTTTGGTTTCTGGAACCATTTGTGTCCCTCCCTTCAACTCTTTTCCCTTATTCCCACCTTGGGTTCGAATCCCAGGTGATTAGACCTGCCCTAGGTCAATGGATCCAAGGTATCCATCCGTGGGCCTAACGGATTTCACCTCTTCCCCGCTTTACTAGGAGTCAGGCTAATTCCAGCAACCCAGAGAACCTTTCGATACAGAGGCAGCTACAGGAGGGGACCACATAAATTAGTGCCCTGTAGAGTCGTAACCGTTCCGACAGGCTCGATCGCAATCTATCCAGATGAGAACACGTTCTCATCCGACTAGACCTCGCTGGAGTCGCTGTTTGTCTCAAATTTGTACCCTTTATTTATAGTTAGTATTTTTGGTGTACTAATTGATGTGTATTAATTTGTTAATGACTTAGGTAGAGTGATTTGGGGGGAGAGAGGGAAGGGGGGGGGGTTGGCGTGTGTAGTGTATTATACGAGATCGTGCTTGGGTTAGTATTCACCTTGTTGTGCTTGCGAGGGTTGAGCTTTGCTCTTTCGGCCCAGCTCTCAACTGTCAATCAATCAATCAATCAACTATTACTAACTTGTAACTAACAAAAAATTTTCCACGCACACACACACGGGACCAAAGAGCCAGAGCTCAACCCCCGCAAGCACAACTAGGTGAGTACACACACACACACACACACACACACACACACACACACACACACACACACACACACACACACAGGAAGCAGCCCATAACAGCTGTTTAAATCCCAGGTACCTATTTACTGCTAGGTAACAGGAACAACAGGGTGAAAGAAACTGCCTAGTTTAGTTTCTGCCATCACTGGAGGATCGAACACGGACGCTAGGATTACGAGTTGAGAGCGCTGTCTACTCAGCTGTCAGGCCCCGTAGTGCGTGTACTCGTCAAAAACATAATTTGGGAGAGGTTAGGGGAAAGGAATGATGCTTCCTGGGTTGGGGAGTTGGTGTGGGGTTAGTCACTTGGTGGCCTTGGACCTGTGAGGGAGGGGGGCGAGGGGGTGGCCAGTTATGAATTTAATGATTGAATTTGTTAAGATAGGGTATTTATGTAAAAGACGCTGTGAATAGATAGTAACAAAAGTGTTCCTGACTGCTGTAAGGTAGTGAGTAACTGACTTGTATGTTAGAAAAATGAATGCTTACTAGAAAATTACCTTTTTTTTGAAAATATTTTTTTGCAAAATAAGTACAAGTTATTTTGTAAACAAAATATGATTATTTTCCTTTAATAAACACACAAGAGCACAAATGGTCCTCGGGAGTCAGAGAGATTGAGAATGAACAGCAAAATAGTAACAAAAAATGAGACAATGATGGGATACTATTTAATTCAAACATAAACCTGTTAAGTATGTAAATTACATTACCACTAAACACGCGTTCACGTACATATGTCAATCAATTTACATAAATAAACATTCACTAATATGTTCCTTTAACAATGGACACATAGATAATTACCATACACGTGTCAGTCCAATTGCAGGTACACATAGACACACATAGCTGCACTTGTCTGTCGCTCCTGACAATAGTAAACATGTAACAAAAAATGTGAGAATGATGGGACACTATGTCATTCAAACGTACACACGCTAACATTATAAATTACAGTAACACTAAACACGCGTACATGTATATATGTCATTCAATTTACATAAAAAAACATTCACTAATATGTTCCTTTTACAATTAACACACAGATAATTACCGTACACATGTCAGTCCAATTGCAAGTACACATAAACACACATAGCTGCACTTGTCTGTCGCTCCTGACAATAGTATACATAGGTATACACACAAAACAGTCCTTTATCAACTAATGTGTGTGTGTGTGTGTATTTATTCCTTGTATTTATTATTTGTGTCTGCAAATTCGTGTTATTAGCTCTTGGACCCCGCCTTTCTAACAAATGTATTTTGCCTCTTTTATATCAACTACATTTATTTCTCACTAACACACACACACACACACACACACACACACACACAGTGGAAACAGGAGGCCAGACACAGGATACAGAATAGGAGATGAAGAACTTAATGAAACGGACTGAGAGAAAGATCTAGGAGTTGATATCACACCAAACCTGTCTCCTGAAGCCCACATAAAAAGAATACCGTCTGCGGCATATGCGAGACTGCCTAACATCAGAACAGCCATCAGGAACCTGTGTAAGGAATCATTCAGAATCTTGTACACCACATATGTAAGACCAATCCTGGAGTATGCGGCCCCAGCATGGAGCCTGTATCTTGTCAAGCACAAGATGAAGCAGGAAAAAGTCCAAAGGTATGCCACTAGACTAGTCCCAGAACTAAGAGGCATGAGTTACGAGGAAAGGCTGCGGGAAATGCACCTTACGGCACTGGAAGACAGAAGAGTAAGGGGAGACATGATCACAACCTACACAACCCTCAGAGGAATCGACCGGGTAAACAAGGATAAACTATTCAACACTGGTGGGACGCAAACAAGGAGACACAGGTGTTAACTGAGTACCCACATGAGCCACAGAGACGTTAGAAGTAACTTTTTCAGTGTCAGAGTAGTTAACGGATGGAATGCATTAAGCAGTGATGTGGTGGAGGCTGACTCCATACACAGTTTCAAATGTAGATATGATTGAGCCCAGTAGGCTCAGGAATCTGTACACCAGTTGATTGACAGTTGAGAGGTGGGACCAAAGAACCATAGCTCAACCCCCGCATGCACAAATAGGTGAGTACACACACACACGCGCGAACTAGTAGCCAACTGTCTAAATGGAGAGAGTTTATTAGTTGTAATTCTTATGGTCCCCGTTCGAATCCCGGTTGACGCAAGAGGAAATCGCCAGATATTCTTTAACCTAATTCACCTGTTCACCTAGCACAAATGTATCTATCAATGTAGACCTTTATTTATCTATTTATAATTGTCAATCCATCAATCTATCTTCCCATAAACCAACAATTTTTCATTATATACATCTATCTTACTATGTATCCGTCCATCTACTCGACTGTTTATCCATCCATCTACTCATCTGTCTTTTCATCCATCAACTCATCTATGGATCCGTCTATCCGTCAATGTATATATTTATCAATCAACGTATCCATCCATATATCTATCTATTACTATTTATATCTATCTCTCTATCTATTTGTATCCGTCGATCCTACTAACTCATTTTCCATTAATCTATCCATTTATCATTCTACTCATCTATCAATCTATTTATTCATCTACTTCTCTTTCCATCTATCCATCTACTCATCTATCTAACCATTAATCTATCTACATCCTCCCCACTCCGTCTCCTATCGTTTTCCCAAACTCCCTCCTCCCGTACCGGCTCCTTTTTTCCACCCTCCCGTAACCCTGCTCATCCTCCCTCCTTCTGCCCTTCCCATACCCGCCCCTATTCCATCCCGCCCTTCCCATCGTCTTAACTCTCGGGGCAGTTCTTTACCTTCGTTCTCACTCCTTCCGCCGTTTCTCACTCTCGCCCTCCTTACTGTCTTCCTTCCCTCCCTCCCTCCCGCTGCTAGTCCTTCCCTTCTTACCCTTCCCATAGTCCTCCCTCCCAGCACCAGTCCTTCCCATCGTCCTCTTACCTCCCCCAGTACCTCCTTCACTCCCTCTTCATCCCTCTTTCACCTCACCTACACCTCTTCCCCTGTTCTCCCTCTTTATACCACCTCTAAATCTCCCGCCCCCCCACCGGCTTTGTACCTCTTCCCTCTCACAAAAATTAGGATCAATAGGACCAAAATTAAACTACTTTATGTGTTTAATTTAAGGAAATCATTTTTTCTGATTACGAAAAAGTCTTCAACCATCTCCAGTAATAATTCACAATTAACCTTAATTGAATCAACAGGGAGAGAGGGGGGGAGGGGTGAGAATAAATAATAATTATTCCAAAATACTTAATACTTTAACTAATGTCTACACCTACCATCCTATGTCCGTTCCCTACCTCAGACCATTTCCCCTCTAATTTGGTAAAAATAAGCCTTAATAATATAATAATAAATATATTCAAAAAAATCTGTGGATAGCTACAGCCTCCAGCATATATATATATATATATATATATATATATATATATATATATATATATATATATATATATATATATATATATATATATATATATATATATATATATATATATATATATATATATATATAGCCCATAAGCAATCCAGTTGGGATCGCCCCATTGCCGACAAAGTAGCTCCAACATTACTGTAGGCTGTGACAACACCACATGCTACTTCCCGACTTAGAGCTGTAGCAGCTCCCCATGCAGGGGACTTGCTATTAGCAACCCCCAATATCAGCTACTAGCACTCGTCTCACCACAGGCCCTCTGAATGGCTGTGGCTCTCCGCCTCACTGCCCGAATCCACACCGAATACAGGGGTTTTGGTGGCGAGGCAGTGGCCGACAGGTACGGACGACATGGCCTTCTCTGCCAAAGGACAGGAGGATGGCATGCAAGACACAGCGATGTTAACGACATTATAAAGAGAAGCCTTATCACGGAAGGTTGTCCAGCAGAGAGAGAGTCCCGTTCCCTATTGCCCCGCAACTCTGATGAGCCTGTTGGTCGCCCAGATGGGATCACGGTGAACCCCTGGAAGAATAGTAGACAGTTGGTGTGGGACTACACTTGCGTTTCAACTTTAGGCAACACCTATGTTAACTTCAGTGCTGCTCAGGCAGGAGGTGCTGCCAATCACTGGGAAGCAGCCAAGTCACATAAAAACGGAGACCTTGATCACTACTACAATTTTGTCCCCATTGGCTCAGAGACACTTGGTGCCTGGGGTAAAAGTGCTGCAAGTTTTTTGAAGGAGCTGGGGTCCAAGCTAATTGAAACAACTAGAGACCCTACAGCCGTTAGTTTTCTCTTTCAGCGCCTTAGTGTGGAGATCCAGAGTGGAATTGCTCACAGCATCTATGCTTCCTGCCCGCAATCCGAGGAGCTGGATGAGCTGGGGAGTTGTAATATATATATTATGAATAAATTGTATTTATTTTTTCGTTTCGTTGCCATATTTATCATTAATTTTTAAATTTTCGGTATAAAAATTTATTTTTGTGTCTATGGATGTCTGTCTGTGTGTTTGTTTGAGTGTCCCTGTGAGTGTTTGGGGGAGTGTTTGTCCGGTTATACCTGTGGGTCCACGAGGCCATCTGTGTCCCCTCAGATGGTCTCCCTTATCACATTTTTTGTCTATAGATGTGTGTCTGTGTGAGTGTTCGGGTGAGTGTGTGTCCGGTTATACCCGTAAGTCCACGAGGCCATCTGTGTCCCCTCAGATGGTCTCCCTTATCACAGTTTTTGTCTATAGATGTGTGTCTGTGTGAGTGTTCGGGTGAGTGTGTGTCCGGTTATACCTATGAGTCCACGAGGCCATCTGTGTCCCCTCAGATGGTCTTCTTTATCACAGTTTGTGTCTATGGATGCAGGCGATGAGTCACAATAACGCGGCTAAAGTATGTTGACCAGACCACACACTAGAAGTTGAAGGAACGACGACGTTTCGGTAAGTCCTTGACCATTCTCAAGTCGACTGAGAATGTGTCTATGGATGTGTGTCTGGGTGAGTGTCCCTGTGAGTGTCCGGGTGAGTGTGTGTGTTCGGTTATACCTGTGGGTCCACGAGGCAATCTGTGTTCCCTCAGATGGCCTTCCTTATCACAGTTTGTGTCTATGGATGTGTGTCTGAGTGAGTGTCCCTGTGAGTGTCCTGGTGAGTGTGTGTGTGTGTGTGTGTGTGTGTGTGTGAGTGTCCGGGTTTATGTGTAGTTTGGTTTCTGGAACCATTTGTGTCCCTCCCTTCAACTCTTTTCCCTTATTCCCACCTTGGGTTCGAATCCCAGGTGATTAGACCTGCCCTAGGTCAATGGATCCAAGGTATCCATCCGTGGGCCTAACGGATTTCACCTCTTCCCCGCTTTACTAGGAGTCAGGCTAATTCCAGCAACCCAGAGAACCTTTCGATACAGAGGCAGCTACAGGAGGGGACCACATAAATTAGTGCCCTGTAGAGTCGTAACCGTTCCGACAGGCTCGATCGCAATCTATCCAGATGAGAACACGTTCTCATCCGACTAGACCTCGCTGGAGTCGCTGTTTGTCTCAAATTTGTACCCTTTATTTATAGTTAGTATTTTTGGTGTACTAATTGATGTGTATTAATTTGTTAATGACTTAGGTAGAGTGATTTGGGGGGAGAGAGGGAGGGGGGGGTTGGCGTGTGTAGTGTATTATACGAGATCGTGCTTGGGTTAGTATTCACCTTGTTGTGCTTGCGAGGGTTGAGCTTTGCTCTTTCGGCCCAGCTCTCAACTGTCAATCAATCAATCAATCAACTATTACTAACTTGTAACTAACAAAAAATTTTCCACGCACACACACACGGGACCAAAGAGCCAGAGCTCAACCCCCGCAAGCACAACTAGGTGAGTACACACACACACACACACACACACACACACACACACACACACACACACACACACACACAGGAAGCAGCCCATAACAGCTGTTTAAATCCCAGGTACCTATTTACTGCTAGGTAACAGGAACAACAGGGTGAAAGAAACTGCCTAGTTTAGTTTCTGCCATCACTGGAGGATCGAACACGGACGCTAGGATTACGAGTTGAGAGCGCTGTCTACTCAGCTGTCAGGCCCCGTAGTGCGTGTACTCGTCAAAAACATAATTTGGGAGAGGTTAGGGGAAAGGAATGATGCTTCCTGGGTTGGGGAGTTGGTGTGGGGTTAGTCACTTGGTGGCCTTGGACCTGTGAGGGGAGGGGGGCGAGGGGGTGGCCAGTTATGAATTTAATGATTGAATTTGTTAAGATAGGGTATTTATGTAAAAGACGCTGTGAATAGATAGTAACAAAAGTGTTCCTGACTGCTGTAAGGTAGTGAGTAACTGACTTGTATGTTAGAAAAATGAATGCTTACTAGAAAATTACCTTTTTTTTGAAAATATTTTTTTGCAAAATAAGTACAAGTTATTTTGTAAACAAAATATGATTATTTTCCTTTAATAAACACACAAGAGCACAAATGGTCCTCGGGAGTCAGAGAGATTGAGAATGAACAGCAAAATAGTAACAAAAAATGAGACAATGATGGGATACTATTTAATTCAAACATAAACCTGTTAAGTATGTAAATTACATTACCACTAAACACGCGTTCACGTACATATGTCAATCAATTTACATAAATAAACATTCACTAATATGTTCCTTTAACAATGGACACATAGATAATTACCATACACGTGTCAGTCCAATTGCAGGTACACATAGACACACATAGCTGCACTTGTCTGTCGCTCCTGACAATAGTAAACATGTAACAAAAAATGTGAGAATGATGGGACACTATGTCATTCAAACGTACACACGCTAACATTATAAATTACAGTAACACTAAACACGCGTACATGTATATATGTCATTCAATTTACATAAAAAAACATTCACTAATATGTTCCTTTTACAATTAACACACAGATAATTACCGTACACATGTCAGTCCAATTGCAAGTACACATAAACACACATAGCTGCACTTGTCTGTCGCTCCTGACAATAGTATACATAGGTATACACACAAAACAGTCCTTTATCAACTAATGTGTGTTGTGTGTGTGTATTTATTCCTTGTATTTATTATTTGTGTCTGCAAATTCGTGTTATTAGCTCTTGGACCCCGCCTTTCTAACAAATGTATTTTGCCTCTTTTATATCAACTACATTTATTTCTCACTAACACACACACACACACACACACACACACACACAGTGGAAACAGGAGGCCAGACACAGGATACAGAATAGGAGATGAAGAACTTAATGAAACGGACTGAGAGAAAGATCTAGGAGTTGATATCACACCAAACCTGTCTCCTGAAGCCCACATAAAAAGAATACCGTCTGCGGCATATGCGAGACTGCCTAACATCAGAACAGCCATCAGGAACCTGTGTAAGGAATCATTCAGAATCTTGTACATCACATATGTAAGACCAATCCTGGAGTATGCGGCCCCAGCATGGAGCCTGTATCTTGTCAAGCACAAGATGAAGCAGGAAAAAGTCCAAAGGTATGCCACTAGACTAGTCCCAGAACTAAGAGTCATGAGTTACGAGGAAAGGCTGCGGGAAATGCACCTTACGGCACTGGAAGACAGAAGAGTAAGGGGAGACATGATCACAACCTACACAACCCTCAGAGGAATCGACCGGGTAAACAAGGATAAACTATTCAACACTGGTGGGACGCAAACAAGGAGACACAGGTGTTAACTGAGTACCCACATGAGCCACAGAGACGTTAGAAGTAACTTTTTCAGTGTCAGAGTAGTTAACGGATGGAATGCATTAAGCAGTGATGTGGTGGAGGCTGACTCCATACACAGTTTCAAATGTAGATATGATTGAGCCCAGTAGGCTCAGGAATCTGTACACCAGTTGATTGACAGTTGAGAGGTGGGACCAAAGAACCATAGCTCAACCCCCGCATGCACAAATAGGTGAGTACACACACACACGCGCGAACTAGTAGCCAACTGTCTAAATGGAGAGAGTTTATTAGTTGTAATTCTTATGGTCCCCGTTCGAATCCCGGTTGACGCAAGAGGAAATCGCCAGATATTCTTTAACCTAATTCACCTGTTCACCTAGCACAAATGTATCTATCAATGTAGACCTTTATTTATCTATTTATAATTGTCAATCCATCAATCTATCTTCCCATAAACCAACAATTTTTCATTATATACATCTATCTTACTATGTATCCGTCCATCTACTCGACTGTTTATCCATCCATCTACTCATCTGTCTTTTCATCCATCAACTCATCTATGGATCCGTCTATCCGTCAATGTATATATTTATCAATCAACGTATCCA
>NW_027189659.1:0-118291 GCF_040958095.1 Procambarus clarkii
GGACGGGTCTGGTGGAGGGTATTATATCAGTGACGGGTCTGGTGGAGGGTATTATGTCAGTGACGGGTCTGGTGGAGGGTATTATGTCAGTGACGGGTCTGTGGAGGGTATTATGTCAGTGACGGGTCTGGTAGAGGGTATTATGTCAGTGACGGGTCTGGTGGGAGGGTATTATGTCAGTGACGGGTCTGGTGGGAGGTATTATGTCAGTGACGGGTCTGGTGGAGGGTATTATGTCAGTGACGGGTCTGGTGGAGGGTATTATGTCAGTGACGGGTCTGGTGGGAGGGTCTGGTGGAGGGTATTATACAGTGACGGGTCTGGTGGAGGGTATTAGTCAGTGACGGGTCTGGTGGGAGGGGTATTATGCCAGTGACGGGTCTGGTGGAGGGTATTATGCCAGTGACGGGTCTGGTGGAGAGGTATTATGTCAGTGACGGGTCTGGTGGAGGGGTATTATGTCAGTGACGGGTCTGGTGGAGGGTATTATGTCAGTGACGGTCTGGTGGAGGGTATTATGTCAGTGTACGGGTCTGGTGGGAGGGTATTATGTCAGTGACGGGTCTGGTGGGAGGGTATTATGTCAGTGACGGGTCTGGTGGGAGGGTATTATGTCCAGTGACGGGTCTGGTGGGAGGGTATTATGTCAGTGACGGGTCTGGTGGAGGGTATTATGTCAGTGACGGGTCTGGTGGGAGGTATTATGCAGTGACGGGTCTGGTGAGGGTATTATGTCAGTGACGGGTCTGGTGGAGGGTATTATGTCAGTGACGGGTCTGGATGGAAGGGTATTATGTCAGTGACGGGTCTGGTGGAGGGTATTATGTCAGTGACGGGTCTGGTGGGAGGGGTATTATGTCCAGTGACGGGTCCTGGTGGAGGGTATTATGCCAGTGACGGGTCTGGTGGGAGGGTATTATGTCAGTGACGGGTCTGGTGGAGGGTATTATGTCAGTGACGGGTCTGGTGGAGGGTATTATATCAGTGACGGGTCTGGTGGAGGGTATTATGTCAGTGACGGGTCTGTGGAGGGTATTATGTCAGTGACGGGTCTGGTGGAGGGTATTATCCAGTGACGGTCTGGTGGGAGGGTATTATGTCAGTGACGGGTCTGGTGGAGGGTATTATGTCAGTGACGGGTCTGGTGGAGGATATTATGTCAGTGACGGGTCTGGTGGGAGGGTATTACGCCAGTGACGGGTCTGGTGGAGGGGTATTATGTCAGTGACGGGTCTGGTGGGAGGGTATTATGTCAGTGACGGGTCTGGTGGAGGGTATTATGTCAGTGACGGGTCTGGTGGGAGGGTATTATGTCAGTGACGGGTCTGGTGGAGGGTATTTATGTCAGTGACGGGTCTGGTGAGGGTATTATGTCAGTGACGGGTCTGGTGGAGGGTATTATGTCAGTGACGGGTCTGGTGGAGGGTATTATGTCAGTGACGGGTCTGGTGGAGGGTATTATGCCAGTGATGGGTCCTGGTGAGAGGTCTGTGGGAGGTATTATGTCAGTGACGGGTCTGTGGGAGGGTCTGGTGGAGGGGTATTATGTCAGTGACGGGTCTGGTGGAGGGTATTATGGTCAGTGACGGGTCTGGGTGGAGGGATTATGCCAGTGACGGGTCTGGTGGAGGGTATTATGTCAGTGACCGGGTCTTGGTGGAGGGTATTATGTCAGTGACGGTCTGGTGGAGGGTATTATGTCAGTGACGGGTCTGGTGGAGGTATTATGTCAGTGACGGTCTGGTGGAGGGGTTTTATGTCAGTGACGGGTCTGGTGGGAGGGTATATATGCCAGTGACGGGTTTGGTGGGGAGGGTATTATGCCAGTGACGGGTCTGTGGAGGGTATTATGCCAGTGACGGGGTCTGTGAGGGTATTAATATCCAGTGACGGGTCTGGTGGAGGGTATTATGTCAGTGGACGGGTCTGGTGGAGGGTATTATGTCAGTGACGGGTCTGGTGGAGGGTATTATGTCCATGTGACGGGTCTGGTGGAGGGTATTATGTCAGTGACGGGTCTGGTGGAGGGTATTATGCTAGTGACGGGTCTGGTGGGAGGGTATTATGTCAGTGACGGGTCTGGTGGGAGGGTCTGGTGGGAGGGTATTATGTCAGTGACGGGTCTGGTGGGAGGGTATTATGTCAGTGACGGGTCTGGTGGGAGGGTATTATGTCAGTATCGGGTCTGGTGGAGGGTATTATGTCAGTGACGGGTCTGGTGGGAGGGTATTATACCAGTGACGGGTCTGGTAGGAGGGTATTATACCAGTGACGGGTCTGGTGGGAGGGTATTATGCCAGTGACGGGTCTGGTGGGAGGGTATTATACCAGTGACGGGTCTGGTGGAGGGTATTATGTCAGTGACGGGTCTGGTGGAGGGTATTATGTCAGTGACGGGTCTGGTGGAGGGTATTATGTCAGTGACGGGTCTGGTGGAGGGTATTATGCCAGTGACGGGTCACGGTCTGGTGGAGGGTGTCAGTGACGGGTCTGGTGGAGGGTATTATGTCCGTGACGGGTCTGGTGGAGGGTATTATGTCAGTGACGGGTCTGGTGGGAGGGTATTATGTCAGTGACGGGTCTGGTGGGAGGTATTATGTCAGTGACGGGTCTGGTGGAGGGTATTATGTCAGTGACGGGTCTGGTGGAGGGTATTATGTCAGTGACGGGTCTGGTGGGAGGGTATTATGTCAGTGACGGGTCTGGTGGAGGGTATTATGCCAGTGACGGGTCTGGTGGAGGGTATTATGCCAGTGACGGGTCTGGTGGGAGGGTATTATACCAGTGACGGGTCTGGTGGAGGGTATTATGTCAGTGACGGGTCTGGTGGAGGGTATTATGTCAGTGACAGGTCTGGTGGAAGGTATTATGTCCAGTGACGGGTCTGGTGGAGGGTATTATGTCAGTGACGGGTCTGGTGGAGGGTATTATGTCAGTGACGGGTCTGGTGGAGGGTATTATGTCCAGTGACGGGTCTGGTGGAGGGTATTATGTCAGTGACGGGTCTGGTGGAGGGTATTATGTCAGTGACGGGTCTGGTGGAGGGTATTATGTCAGTGACGGGTCTGGTGGAGGGTATTATGTCAGTGACGGGTCTGGTGGGAGGGTATTATGTCCAGTGACGGGTCTGGTGGAGGGTATTATGCTCAGTGACGGGTCTGGTGGAGGGTATTATGTCAGTGACGGTCTGGTGGAGGGTATTATGTCAGTGACGGGTCTGGTGGAGGGTATTATGTCAGTGACGGGTCTGGTGGAGGGTATTATGTCAGTGACGGGTCTGGTGGGAGGGTATTATGTCAGTGACGGGTCTGGTGGGAGGGTATTATGCCAGTGACGGGTCTGGTGGAGGGTATTATGCCAGTGACGGGTCTGGTGGAGGGTATTATGTCAGTGACGGGTCTGGTGGGAGGGTCTGGTGGGAGGGTCTGGTGGGAGGGTATTATGTCAGTGACAGGGTCTGGTGGGAGGGTATTATATCAGTGACGGGTCTGGTGGAGGGTATTATGTCAGTGACGGGTCTGGTGGGAGGGTATTATGTCAGTGACGGGTCTGGTGGAGGTATTAGGTCAGTGACGGGTCTGGTGGAGGGTATTATGTTCAGTGACGGGTCTGGTGGAGGGTATTATATCAGTGACGGGTCTGGTGGGAGGGTATTATGTCAGTGACGGGTCTGGTGGAGGGTATTATGTCAGTGACGGGGTCTGGTGGAGGGTATTATGTCAGTGACGGGTCTGGTGGGAGGGTCTGGTGGGAGGGTATTATACCAGTGACGGGTCTGGTGGAGGGTATTATGTCAGTGACGGGTCTGGTGGGAGGGTATTATGTCAGTGACCGGGTCCTGGTGGAGGGTATTATGTCAGTGACGGGTCTGGTGGAGGGTCTGGTGGGAGGGTATTATGTCAGTGACGGGTCTGGTGGAGGGTATTATGCCAGTGACGGGTCCTGGTGGGAGGTATTATGTCAGTGACGGGTCTGGTGGAGGGTATTATACCAGTGACGGGTCTGGTGGAAGGGTATTATGTCAGTGACGGGTCTGGTGGAGGTATTATGTCCAGGGATGGGGCTGGTGGAGGGTATTATGCCAGTGACGGGTAGGGTGGAGGGTATTATGTCCGTGACGGGTCTGGGGGAGGGTATTATGTCAGTGCCGGGTCTGGTGGAGGGTATTATGTACAGTGGACGGGTCTGGTGGAGGGTATTATGTCAGTGAACGGGTCTGGTGGAGGGTATTAGGTCAGTGGACGGGTCTGGTGGAGGTATTATGTCAGTGACGGGTCTGGTGGAGGGTATTATGTCAGTGACGGGTCTGGATGGAGGTATTATGTCAGTGACGGGTCTGGTGAGGGTATTATTCGCCAGTGACGGGTCTGTGGGAGGGTATTTATGTCCGAGTGACGGGGTCTGGGGTGGAGGGTATTATGTGCAGTGACGGGTCTGGTGGGAGGGTATTATGTCAGATGACGGTCTGGTGGGAGGGGATTTCGGTCCAGTGACGGGTCTGGTGGAGGGTATTATGTCAGTGACGGGTCTGGTGGAGGGTATTATCAGTGACGGGTCTGGTGGGAGGGTATTACCAGTGACGGGTCTGGTGGAGGGTATTATGTCAGTGACGGGTCTACTGGGAGGGTCTGGTGGGAGGGTATTATCAGTGACGGGTCTGGTGGAGGGTATTATGTCAGTGACGGGTCTGGTGGAGGGTATTATGTCAGTGACGGGTCTGGTGGAGGGTATTATGTCAGTGACGGGTCTGGTGGAGGGTATTATGCCAGTGACGGGTCTGGTGGAGGGTCAGTGACGGGTCTGGTGGAGGGTATTATGTCAGTGACGGGTCTGGTGGAGGGTATTATGTCAGTGACGGGTCTGGTGGGAGGGTATTATGTCAGTGACGGGTCTGGTGGGAGGGTATTATGTCAGTGACGGGTCTGGTGGAGGGTATTATGTCAGTGACGGGTCTGGTGGAGGGTATTATGTCAGTGACGGGTCTGGTGGGAGGGTATTATGTCAGTGACGGGTCTGGTGGAGGGTATTATGCCAGTGACGGGTCTGGTGGAGGGTATTATGCCAGTGACGGGTCTGGTGGGAGGGTATTATACCAGTGACGGGTCTGGTGGAGGGTATTATGTCAGTGACGGGTCTGGTGGAGGGTATTATGTCAGTGACAGGTCTGGTGGAAGGTATTATGTCAGTGACGGGTCTGGTGCAGGGTATTATGTCAGTGACGGGTCTGGTGGAGGGTATTATGTCAGTGACGGGTCTGGTGGAGGGTATTATGTCAGTGACGGGTCTGGTGCGAGGGTATTATGTCAGTGACGGGTCTGGTGGGAGGGTATTATGTCAGTGACGGGTCTGTGGAGGGTATTATGTCAGTGACGGGTCTGGTGGAGGGTATTTTGTCAGTGACGGGTCTGGTGGGAGGGTATTATGTCAGTGACGGGTCTGGTGGAGGGTATTATGCCAGTGACGGGTCTGGTGGAGGGTATTATGCCAGTGACGGGTCTGGTGGGAGGGTATTATACCAGTGACGGGTCTGGTGGAGGGTATTATGTCAGTGACGGGTCTGGTGGAGGGTATTATGTCAGTGACAGGTCTGGTGGAAGGTATTATGTCAGTGACGGGTCTGTGGCAGGGTATTATGTCAGTGACGGGTCTGGTGGAGGGTATTATGTCAGTGACGGGTCTGGTGGAGGGTATTATGTCAGTGACGGGTCTGGTGGAGGGTATTATGTCAGTGACGGGTCTGGTGGAGGGTATTATGTCAGTGACGGGTCTGGTGGGAGGGTATTATGTCAGTGACGGGTCTGGTGGAGGGTATTATGTCAGTGACAGGTCTGGTGGGAGGGTATTATGTCAGTGACGGGTCTGGTGGGAGGGTATTATGCCAGTGACGGGTCTGGTGGAGGGTATTATGCCAGTGACGGGTCTGGTGGAGGGTATTATGCCAGTGACGGGTCTGGTGGGAGGGTATTATACCAGTGACGGGTCTGGTGGAGGGTATTATGTCAGTGACGGGTCTGGTGGAGGGTATTATGTCAGTGACAGGTCTGGTGGAAGGTATTATGTCAGTGACGGGTCTGGTGGAGGGTATTATGTCAGTGACGGGTCTGGTGGAGGGTATTATGTCAGTGACGGGTCTGGTGGAGGGTATTATGTCAGTGACGGGTCTGGTGGAGGGTATTATGTCAGTGACGGGTCTGGTGGGAGGGTATTATGTCAGTGACGGGTCTGGTGGAGGGTATTATGTCAGTGACAGGTCTGGTGGAGGGTATTATGTCAGTGACGGGTCTGTTGGGAGGGTATTATGCCAGTGACGGGTCTGGTGGAGGGTATTATGCCAGTGACGGGTCTGGTGGAGGGTATTATGTCAGTAACGGGTCTGGTGGAGGGTATTATGTCAGTGACGGGTCTGGTGGAGGGTATTCATGTCAGTGACGGGTCTGGTGGAGGGTATTATGTCAGTGACGGGTCTGGTGGGAGGGTATTATGTCAGTGACGGGTCTGGTGGAGGGTATTATGTCAGTGACGGGTCTGGTGGGAGGGTATTATGGCAGTGACGGGTCTGGTGGAGGGTATTATGCCAGTGACGGGTCTGGTGGAGGGTATTATGTCAGTGACGCGTCTGGTGGAGGGTATTATGTCAGTGACGGGTCTGGTGGAGGGTATTATGTCAGTGACGGGTCTGGTGGGAGGGTATTATGTCAGTGACGGGTCTGGAGGAGGGTATTATGTCAGTGACGGGTCTGGTGGGAGGGTATTATGTCAGTGACGGGTCTGGTGGGAGGGTATTATGCCAGTGACGGGTCTGGTGGAGGGTATTATGCCAGTGACGGTCTGGTGGAGGGTATTATGTCAGTGACGGGTCTGGTGGAGGGTATTATGTCAGTGACGGGTCTGGTGGAGGGTATTATATCAGTGACGGGTCTGGTGGGAGGGTATTATGTCAGTGACGGGTCTGGTGGAGGGTATTATGTCAGTGACGGGTCTGGTGGAGGGTATTATACCAGTGACGGGTCTGGTGGGAGGGTATTATGTCAGTGACGGGTCTGGTGGAGGGTATTATGTCAGTGACGGGTCTGGTGGGAGGGTATTATGTCAGTGACGGGTCTGGTGGGAGGGTATTACGCAGTGACGGGTCTGGTGGAGGGTATTATGTCAGTGTACGGGTCAGGTGGGAGGGTATTATGTCAGTGACGGGTCTGGTGGAGGGTATTATGTCAGTGACGGGTCTGGTGGAGGGTATTATGTCAGTGACGGGTCTGGTGGAGGGTATTATGTCAGTGACGGGTCTGGTGGAGGGTATTATGTCAGTGACGGGTCTGGTGGGAGGGTATTATGTCAGTGACGGGTCTGGTGGAGGGTATTATGTCAGTGACGGGTCTGGTGGAGGGTATTATGCCAGTGACGGGTCTGGTGAGAGGGTCTGGTGGGAGGGTATTATGTCAGTGACGGGTCTGGTGGAGGGTCTGTGGGAGGGTATTATGTCAGTGACGGGTCTGGTGGAGGGTATTATGTCAGTGACGGGTCTGGTGGAGGGTATTATGCCAGTGACGGGTCTGGTGGAGGGTATTATGTCAGTGACGGGTCTGGTGGAGGGTATTATGTCAGTGACGGGTCTGGTGGAGGGTATTATGTCAGTGACGGGTCTGGTGGAGGGTATTATGTCAGTGACGGGTCTGGTGGAGGGTTTTATGTCAGTGACGGGTCTGGTGGGAGGGTATATATGCCAGTGACGGGTCTGGTGGGAGGGTATTATGCCAGTGACGGGTCTGGTGGAGGGTATTATGCCAGTGACGGGTCTGGTGGAGGGTATTATATCAGTGACGGGTCTGGTGGAGGGTATTATGTCAGTGACGGGTCTGGTGGAGGGTATTATGTCAGTGACGGGTCTGGTGGGAGGGTATTATGTCAGTGACGGGTCTGGTGGAGGGTATTATGTCAGTGACGGGTCTGGTGGAGGGTATTATGCTAGTGACGGGTCTGGTAAGAGGGTATTATGTCAGTGACGGGTCTGGTGGGAGGGTCTGGTGGGAGGGTATTATGTCAGTGACTGGTCTGGTGGGAGGGTCTGGTGGAGGGTATTATGCCAGTTTCGGGTCTGGTGGAGGGTATTATGTCAGTGACGGGTCTGGTGGAGGGTATTATGTCAGTGACGGGTCTGGTGGAGGGTATTATGTCAGTGACGGGTCTGGTGGAGGGCATTATGTCAATGACGGGTCTGGTGGAGGGTATTATGTCAGTGACGGGTCTGGTGGAGGGTATTATGTCAGTGACGGGTGTGGTGGAGGTTATTATGCCAGTGACGGGTCTGGTGGAGGGTATTATGTCAGTGACGGGTCTGGTGGAGGGTATTATGTCAGTGACGGGTCTGGTGGGAGTTTATTATGTCAGTGACGGGTCTGGTGGAGGGTATTATGTCAGTGACGGGTCTGGTGGGAGGGTATTATGTCAGTGACGGGTCTGGTGGGAGGGTATTATGTCAGTGACGGGTCTGGTGGGAGGGTATTATGCCAGTGACGGGTCTGGTGGGATGGTATTATGTCAGTGACGGGTCTGGTGGAGGGTATTATGTCAGTGACGGGTCTGGTGGGAGGGTATTATGTCAGTGACGGGTCTGGTGGGAGGGTATTATGCCAGTGACGGGTCTGGTGGGAGGGTATTATGTCAGTGACGGGTCTGGTGGGAGGGAGGAAGATTACTCGCATCGTTACTATTAAGGCAGTTGCTGAATATTGTAGAGTATTGGCCATGTAAATACCAAGGCAGTTGCCTAGAGACAACGTAGATGTTCTCGTCTTGACCGACCACAGTAATAAGTGTACACAATAACGGCCACAGTAATAAGTGTACACAATAACGGCCACAGTAATAAGTGTACACAATAACGGCCACAGTAATAAGTGTACACAATAACGGCCACAGTAATAAGTGTACACAATAAATTAATATCAGGTTTACAGGTATCGGAGGTATTATAAGTTTTCTGGATAATGTAAGCAATGGAGTTAATTAAGAACATAAGAACAAAGGCAACTGCAGAAGGCCTGTTGGCCCATACGAGGCAGCTCCTATTTATAACCACCCAATCCCACTCATATACTTGTTCAACCCGCGCTTGAAACAATCGAGGGACCCCACCTCAACAATGTTACGTGGCAATTGGTTCCACAAATCAACAACCCTGTTACTGAACCAGTATTTACCCAAGTCTTTCCTAAATCTAAACTTATCCAATTTATACCCATTGTTTCGTGTTCTGTCTTGTGTTGATACTTTTAATACCCTATTAATATTCCCTTTGTTATGTCCATTCATCCACTTGTAAACCTCTATCATGTCACCCCTTACTCTTCGCCTTTCCAGTGAATGCAACTTAAGCTTTGTTAATCTTTCTTCATATGAAAGATTTCTAATTTGGGGAATTAACTTAGTCATCCTACGCTGGACACGTTCAAGTGAATTTATATCCATTCTATAATATGGCGACCAAAACTGAACTGCATAATCTAAATGGGGCCTAACTAGAGCAAGATATAGCTTGAGAACCACACCAGGTGTCTTGTTACTAATGCTGCGATTAATAAATCCAAGTGTCCGATTTGCCTTATTACGAACATTTATGCATTGATCCTTTTGTTTTAAATTCTTACTAATCATAACTCCCAGATCCCTTTCGCAATTCGACTTCGCAATCTCAACACCATCCAGCTCGCATCTTGTAACCCTATCAACAGTACCTAACCTCAGAATTTTACATTTATCAGCATTAAACTGCATCTGAAAATCCTTCGACCATTTCAAAACCCTATCTAGATCAACTTGAAGTGATAGTGAGTCCTCCTCCGAATTAATTTCCCTACCGATTTTCGTATCATCGGCAAATTTGCAAATGTTGCTACTCAAACCTGAATCTAAATCATTTATATATATTATAAACAACAGAGGTCCCAGGACAGAGCCTTGAGGCATTCCACTTACAACATTTTCCCACTCTGACTTGACTCCATTTATACTAACTCTCTGTTTCCTTTGGTATACCCATGCCCTAATCCAGCTTAATATAGCACCCCCAATACCATGAGAGACTATCTTTTTAATCAGTCTTTCATGTGGCACTGTATCAAAAGCTTTGCTAAAGTCAAGGTACACAACATCACAATCCTTACCACTATCAACTGCCTCAACAATGCTAGAATAAAAAGATAACAAATTTGTTAAACATGAACGGCCATTTATAAAACCATGTTGCGACTCAATTATTAATTTATGTTTTTCATAAATTAATAATTGAGCTCCTCTTTGCATTCTTTAAGCACCCTGGCAAATACTTCATCCGGCCCTGGGGATTTGTTTGGTTTGAGTTTTACTATTTGTTTAAGAACATCCTCCCTGGTAACTGCTAAACTCGTCAACCTGTCCTCGTCCCCACCCACATAGACTTGTTCGGCTGAAGGCATATTGTTAAGTTCCTCTTTAGTAAATACAGATACAAAATATTTATTAAAAATACTACTCATCTCTTCATCACTATCTGTTATTTGACCTGTCTCAGTTTTTAATGGACCTATCCTTTCCCTAGTCTTAGTACGATATAACTGAAAAAACCCTTTAGGATTTGTCTTTGCTTGCCCTGCTATACGAACTTCATAGTTTCTTTTTGCTTTCCTTATCTCTTTTTTAACATTTCTAACCAGTTGTACGAATTCTTGTTCTAAAGTGACCTCCCCATTTTTAATCCTTTTGTACCAAGCTCTCTTTTTACCTATAAGGTTCTTCAAATTCTTTATCCACTTTGGGTCATTGGTATTCGATCTATTCAATTTGTATGGTATACTACGTTCCTGTGCTTTGTTTAGAATATTCTTAAATAAGTTATATATTGAATCCACATCGAAATCCCTATTTACGTCACCTATCGCTGGGTTCATGTCTCGCTCCAAGACCGGCCCCCACCCCATACCCAAGACTTTCCAATCAATTTGACCCAAAAAAATTCTTAGGTTATTAAAATCAGCTTTTCGAAAATCTGGCACTTTAACAGAATTTTCTCCTACAGGTCTATTCCATTCTGTGCTAAATCTGATTTCTTTGTGATCACTGTTCCCTAGCTCACTCCCTATTTCGATGTCATTAATTTGTGTTTCCCTGTTAATTAACACTAAATCTAAAATATTATTTTCCCGTGTTGGTTCCTTAATGTGTTGCGTAAGAAAGCAATCGTCAATTAATTCTAGAAAATCTTCTGCTTCACTATTCCCTGTTTTGTTCAACCAGTTTATTCCACTAAAATTAGTCACCCATGACGTAAATACTGTTAGATTTAGATGCCCTAGATATTTCATTCCATAGATGCTTTGCTTCCATTCTGTCTAAATTTGGTGGCCTATATATAACTTCTATTATAATATTATTTGCTGTTTCGTATAATTCTATCCAAATAGTTTCTGTGTGTGGCTCAGTTTTGATTCCCTCTTTGAGACTACATTTCAAATTGTCCCTAACATATATGGCTACTCCCCCTCCTCGTCTAATATATCTATCTGTGTGAAATAGTTTAAATCCATTTATTTGATATTCAGCTAATAGTTCTCTATTTTCTACGTTCATCCACGTTTCGGTAAGTGCAATAATATCTATTTTTTCTGTGCAGACAAGAGCATTTAATTCATTAATTTTATTTCTTAGACTTCTACTGTTAGTGTAATATACCCTAAGTGAATTGTTATTTTTAGGCCCTTCTCTTTCCCTGATCATTTTGCCAATTCCTTTCTCCCACAAACACATACTTTTATTATCTCCTTCCTCCAAATCAATTTCCATACCTCTATCTACTAACAGTTTAAACCCAAACAAACACCTCTAACCACTTCTTCCAACGAGTTCGCAACAGCAACAACCCCAGCTCTCCATAGATGCACCCCATCACGAGCATACATTTCATTTCTTCCATGGAAGTGTTCCCAGTTGTCTATGAAAGATATTGCATTTGATTTGCAATATCTTTCCAGGCGGCAATTGACACCAATTGCCCTCGACATCCATTCATTTCCCACTCCCTTTCTTGGAAGAATGCCACATATGATCGGGATTCCTCCCTTGCTCCTAACTAATTCAATGGCTGTCCTGAATCTCTGTATTAGTTCCTCACTCCTAACTCGTCCAACATCATTACCCCCTGCACTAATACAAATAATGGGTTTGTTTCCATTTCCTGTCATAATATCATTCATGTTTCCAACAATATCACCAATTCCAGCTCCCGGATAGCAAACCCTTAATCTGTTCCCCCTATCTCTGGCACAAAACGTTCTGTCTAAATACCTCACCTGGGAATCTCCCACAACCAAAATTCGCTTCGATTCTCCCTTTTCCTTTTGAGCAGTTTGAGGGACCTGCGCTTCAATGCTCCTCGTTACTTTGTCTTTTCCTCCTCGTTGACCAACAGGTTCAACACAGCACTCGTCCTCTAATACGTCAAATGCGTTAAAAGTCCTTAGGTGTAGGCTATTAGTTGTCGGTTTTGCCAAGGTCTTCTTAAGACCCCTGTCTTTCACACCTTGCCAAGACGAGGACTTCTTAATACTGGTCTCGTCAGTCCTTCTTAATGAGGTCCCGTCAACACTGGCCTCCTCCTTCGTTTCCTCCCGAAGTCTCAGCCGTCGCACCTCCTCCCGCAGGGAATCCATCTCTGCTCTCAGAGCTCCAACCAGACTCACCAAATCTTTCACTAATCCTTCCATTATTGCAATAATAATGTTATTAGAATCGGAGCTCCAGCTAACACAACCTCTCACTGTGACTGCACCTGACTGACTGATTTAACATTCATATTGGTCAATAGTTTTTCGATTTGTATACATCTTATTGTAAATTTTAGATGTAATTAGTATATATTTTCCCAGGAGTGGACATGATCACGACGCATAAAATACTAATGCATTCACAAGTTGCGCGGAAAAAGCTGTTTGAAAAATAACTTTAGCCTAAGTAAATGAAGGTTACCTTTTTTGATATACAAGATTTATAGAGCGGGTAGAACCTTTTAGTTCAGGGTCTAAAGGAACACCAATAATGTTGGTATGTCCATTATTGTTGTAATCACCGCATCAAGGCAAAATATTAAATGTTTTCTGCTATGTTCTCAGGGCCTTGCGAGTGTGTACTCTAACGTTTATGACGAGGAAATGGTTAAGATCTATTTGGGATTAAATTACAATATTGTAGATGAGTGATGGACATTGATATGTGATAGTCAAAAAGTATTTGTTATAACCAAGCGCCACAAACCAGTTCTGGGTTTAAACATTCATTGTCTTCCTTAAACACTCTTTCAAAACTGTTCAATTTTCTAACAAAATTAAATATCAACTTTGTTGTCGAGAAGAGCAACAGTGTGACCTCTCGGAGAGGCTGCAGGATCCGTGTCAAGACTGTGGTCGCCCGGTTGTAATTCTTTTACCATGTCGTGGCGTAGTCGACTAAGGCAGCGTCTGGGATCATCCCGGACGTAAGTTCGAACCCTCATCACGGCCTTTGTGGATTTGTTCATTTAATGCATCACGCTATTGTGATTTGTGTGTGTATTGTGAGCTCTTTATTTATCCATAATTCTCCGTCCTTACCCCACAGGGTGTGACTATATTCACATATAGTGACTGGGGGGAGGCCTCTGGCTGAGCGGACAGCACACTGAACGCGTGATCCTGTGGTCCCGAGTTCGATTCCGGGCGCCGGCGAGAAACAATGGGCAGAGTTTCTTTCATCCTAATGCCCCTGTTACTTAGCAGTAAATAGGTACCATGGAGTTAGTCAGCTGCCACGGGCTGCTTTCTGGGGTGTGTGTGGTGTGGGGGGGACAAAATAGTAGTTAATAACAGTTGATTGAGAGTTGAGAGGCGGGCGGAAAAAGCCGAGTTCATCCCCCACAAGCACAACTAGGTGAATATATTATCCTTGCAAGAATTGTGAATGTTTTATTTGCGTGGATGAGAGAGGACAATTGGTTGGTAAATGCCACATGCAACACCAATATTCAGTAACGGGAGAGATAATGAAGGCAATATTTGTGAGAAAGTTTGAAGACGCAGCCGTCATCGAATGTGGCAAAAATACCAGTTATGGAAAGTTCAAAATGGCACCAATTCTTTCAAGCAAAATTAGTGGGACTTTCAAATTACCTTAGTTTTTCAGTTATTGCTATTTTGTTATTTGAAGCAGTTTTAGCTGTGCTAGTGGCTTTGTTTTTTATTAAATAAATAGTTACATTGTTTAGCAAGTTGTAACTATGGCTCCAGCATAAATGTTGACCTTTCTTGGTAAATTCCTTAAGCTTGTTAATTACTTAAGTTAGCATTAAGTTCATTAAGATCATTCAACTGGTCTTGTCTGCATTATCTGGCATTAATTGCTCGCAGTCATTATTGGGATGCTTTGTGTATCTATATACTCAACAGCCTTGTCAAATATGTTGACAAGACCACACACTAGAAGGTGAAGGGACGACCACGTTTCGGTCCGTCCTGGACCATTCTCAAGTCAATTGTACCGAAAAATCAAGTCGATTTTGGACGGAAACATGGTCGTCCCTTCACCTTCTAGTGTGTGGTGTGGTCAACATACTTCAGCCACGTTATTGTGACTCTTCGCCTGCACTTGTCGAATATGTCAACGTTCACAAGGGGTTCATAGTGACTCACGGGGTGAAGACTCGAGACAAGGAGCCACACGTGTCTAAACCTGGTTTACAGTTTGTGGTGAAGTGTTATGAAAATTTCTTAATGTTCCTTTATATTCCAAAGCTACTCATGTAGCTGTATTTACGCTTGTGTGTAGTGCACAGCGGCCTGTGGTAATGCCAGATGTACTCCCAGAGTACACCACCAGCATCACCTCCCAGAGTACACCACCAGCATCACCTCCCAGAGTACACCACCAGCATCACCTCCCAGAGTACACCACCAGCATCACCTCCCAGAGTACACCACCAGCATCATCTCCCAGAGTACACCACCAGCATCACCTCCCAGAGTACACCACCAGCATCACCTCCCAGAGTACACCACCAGCATCACCTCCCAGAGTACACCACCAGCATCACCTCCCAGAGTACACCACCAGCATCACTCTACCATCTACAGTACAGTGTTACCGGCACATATAAGCAAGCTGCAATACAGCTGCATAGGGAGTGTCAAGACCTTTTATCTGGTGTCAAGGCCTTTATCCACTACTAAGCTCTCCACATATATTTGACTGCGATTGCCTGATACCTTAATTTACTCTGCCACAGCCTTTTATAAACTACTTATTAATTAATGCTTTAATTAATGCTTTATTATGTAATCCTAAGTTAACCTTGTTCCTAAGCTACAACTCAGCTCTTAATATCCTTTTTACTGTACTGTCTAGGGGATGAGGCTATTTTACTTGTCAAGGGAAATTCAAGGAGTAGGGAAACGGCTGAGTAGAAAGATATAAGAGACATATAGAGACATGAACACATATAGGTTATAGACATATAAAATATACACATATAAGTTATATTTGTAAGATAAATAAACACGATATATTATATGGCATAATTCACTCCTTACAACTCTAGGTCATTCTGAATGTTATTCAGAATATATAAAAATACTTATCCATTCAGGGACTCCGGTCACCCTATCACTCTAGTACAACACTGGAACTGTGCACACAACTGTTGGCATAAGTGTCACACACACACACACACATATATATAATATTAATATATATATATATACATATATATATATATATATATATATATATATATATATATATATATATATATATATATATATATTATTAAATATGACCGAAAAAGTAAGATTAATAATTGAACAACACCTCGACATCCTCACAGACCAACATCACCTCAGCACTGAAACAAGGATTATCAAGAAACTAACAACATTATATGGAGGACCTATGGCAATTCCACGACCAAGAGATGGCTTCCTGAACCTTGCAGGAATTAACCTCACTGAGGACCAAGTCACTCTCCTAAATCTGAGCATAAACTGTCATGTTATGTCCAGACCGAGTGAGATGGCCCGGAAAGTAGAGTTGGAAATCCTGTTGGACGACATATTCGACCTCGAGACACAAAAGAAGGTCACTACCAAAGATACCTTACAAGCAGAACTTATTGCAGAAGGAGGAAAGAATCGAGGCAACTACAGAAGCACCATACTGTCCCCCGAGCTTAAAGCGGCAGCTAAAAGCCTTCGTGAGAACAAGAAGATAGTTGTCAGGAGAGGTGACAAGTCGCCAATATATGTCATTCTTAAAAAAGACGAATATCTGGCGAAAATGAACATCATACTCTCTGACCAAACTAAGTTCCAAAGGGTAACGAAGGACACTACAGCCGAATTAAAAGCAAAGGTCAACAAACTGATCGAAACTGTGAACGCCAAGAAATCCGGACTCCACCTGCCAAAGATCATTGGGGAATATAAACCTGGATATGCGTATGGAAATGTCAAGACGCACAAGCCTGGAAACCCACTTCGGCCAATCATTAGCCAGATACCCACACCCACGTACAGACTGGCGAAGCGACTCAACGGCCTGCTGACTCCTTATGTTCCTTGCGCCTTCAGCCTGAAGTCTCCAAAGGAATTTGTTGACTTACTGCGGGGCACACGGGCTACAGGGATAAGAGCCTCGTTGGACGTAGAATCGCTGTTTACCAACGTACCTGTGGACGAGACAATCGGAATGATAGCCGACAGAGTGTATCGTGATCCAGCCTGTACTCCTCTTGACATGCCAGAAAATATTCTGAGGAAACTACTCCAAGCTTGTACTAAAGAGGCACCCTTCTTGAGCCCGGATGGGCACATGTATAAGCAAGTAGATGGGGTCGCCATGGGTTCTCCCCTAGGTGTCCTGTTTGCAAACTTCTACATGGGTACCATCGAGCAAAAAGTCTTAGTCGACATGAACTTGAAACCGGCCATATACTGCAGGTATGTTGACGACATTTTTACACAGGTACCTGATGTCAGACATCTGCAGGAGCTGAAGGAGGCATTTGAGCAGAGTTCCGTGCTGCGTTTCACTTACGAGATGGAAAAGGATGGGAAGCTGCCCTTTCTAGATGTAACAGTCATGGAAAAGGGCGGAGGTTTCCACACTGCAGTCTACACTAAGGAAACAAACATAGGAATGTGCCTAAATGCCAACAGCGACTGCCCTGACAGGTACAAGAGGAGTGTTGTTAACGCATATGTCGACCGTGCTCTCAGCCACAGCTCAGAATGGAAGCAAGTCGACGAAGAACTCTGTAGGGTAAGGCAGGTCCTAGTCAATAACGGCTTCTCCAATGGTTTCATCGAAGACATCATAAGAAGGAAAGTGAAAAGCCATGCAACCTCTGAAGAGACAACTAACACAACACCTATACCCCCTATTAGACTATTTTACAGGAACTTCTTTTCCACAGCTCATAAAACGGAGGAAAGGGTCCTGAAAGATATTGTTAATAGAAACGTTATCCCTACAGACAAAAATCAGAGGATACAACTGACGATTTACTATAAAACCAGAAAAACGGCCAGCCTTCTCATGAGAAACTCTCCAGACACAAAACAGAACGCTTTAAAAGAGACTAACGTCGTCTATGCCTTCAAATGCCCACTTGGGGACTGTAAGCTCCAAAAAACCCAGTATATAGGCAAGACAATAACATCTCTTTCTAGGCGTTTAACGATGCATAAGCAACAGGGCTCCATTAAGGAACATATAATCTCTTCCCACAACCAAACCATCGCCAGAGAAATCCTAGTAAACAACACAGAAATCATCGATAGATACAGCGTTAGCAGGCGGCTTGACGTTTGCGAGGCACTACACATCAAGAAGTCAACACCAGCAATCAACAGCCAATTATTGCACAACTATATTCTACCCACCTCAAGACTCCGCTCCAATATAGAAGCATCAAGAAATATGGACCAATAGGCTTTCTACAAACACTTCTATTCAATACCCATTGTTTGTGTTCTGTCTTGTGTTGATACTTTTAATACCCTATTAATATCCCCTCTTGTTCTGTCTTGTGTTAATGCCACATCACCCCTCCCACCTCACTCAAATGTAGATATAAAATCGGAGATACGTAAGTTCTAATCAGTTGTGTATTTGTGAACTAAAGTCTTTGAAAATGTAATAAGTTTTACGAAACGCGCCCGTGTCGCGTCAGACTAGAAATAAAAATGAATTTTGGAGAATTGATTTTTGATTTACCTCCAACAGTGAAGCGTAATGTACGAAAGATTGAGAAAATTCGTGTTAGAATTATTAATCTTACTTTTTCGGTCATATTTTTTAATATATGTCTACAGGAAAGACTGCTACCAAAATATACTAATATATATATATATATATATATATATATATATATATATATATATATATATATATATCCGGACTCCACCTGCCAAAGATCATTGGGGAATATAAACCTGGATATGCGTATGGAAATGTCAAGACGCACAAGCCTGGAAACCCACTTCGGCCAATCATTAGCCAGATACCCACACCCACGTACAGATTGGCGAAGCGACTCAACGGCCTGCTGACTCCTTATGTTCCTTGCGCCTTCAGCCTGAAGTCTCCAAAGGAATTTGTGGACTTACTGCGGGGCGCACGGGCCACAGGGATAAGAGCCTCGTTGGACGTAGAATCGCTGTTTACCAACGTACCTGTGGACGAGACAATCGGAATGATAGCCGACAGAGTGTATCGTGATCCAGCCTGTACTCCTCTTGACATGCCAGAAAGTATTCTGAGGAAACTACTCCAAGCTTGTACTAAAGAGGCACCCTTCTTGAGCCCGGATGGGCACATGTATAAGCAAGTAGATGGGGTCGCCATGGGTTCTCCCCTAGGTGTCCAGTTTGCAAACTTCTACATGGGTGCCATCGAGCAAAAAGTCTTAGTCGGCATGAACTTGAAACCGGCCATATACTGCAGGTATGTTGACGACATTTTTACACAGGTACCTGATGTCAGACATCTGCAGGAGCTGAAGGAGGCATTTGAGCAGAGTTCCGTGTTGCGTTTCACTTACGAGATGGAGAAGGATGGGAAGCTGCCCTTTCTAGATGTAACAGTCATGGAAAAGAGCGGAGGTTTCCACACGGCAGTCTACACTAAGGAAACGAACATAGGAATGTGCCTAAATGCCAACAGCGACTGCCCAGACAGGTACAAGAGGAGTGTTGTTAACGCATATGTCGACCGTGCTCTCAGCCACAGCTCAGAATGGAAGCAAGTCGACGAAGAACTCTGTAAGGTAAGGCAGGTCCTAGTCAACAACGGCTTCTCCAATGGTTTCGTCGAAGACATCATAAGAAGGAAAGTGAAACGCCATGCAACCTCTGAAGAGACAACTAACACAACACCTATACCCCCTATTAGACTATTTTACAAGAACTTATTTTCCACAGCTCATAAAACGGAGGAAAGGGTCCTGAAAGATATTGTTAATAGAAACGTTATCCCTACAGACAAAAATCAGAGGATACAACTGACGATTTACTATAAAATCAGAAAAACGGCCAGCCAACTCATGAGAAACTCTCCAGACACAAAACAGAACGCTTTAAAAGAGACTAACGTCGTCTATGCCTTCAAATGCCCTCTTGGGGACTGTAAGCTCCAAAAAACCCAGTATATAGGCAAGACAACAACATCTCTTTCTAGGCGTTTAACGATGCATAAGCAACAGGGCTCCATTAAGGAACATATAATCTCTTCCCACAACCAAACCATCGCCAGAGAAATCTTAGTAAACAACACAGAAATCATCGATAGATACAGCGATAGCAGGCGGCTTGACGTTTGCGAGGCACTACACATCAAGAAGTCAACACCAGCAATCAACAGCCAATTATTGCACAACTATATTCTACCCACCTCAAGACTCCGCTCCAATATAGAAGCATCAAGAAATATGGACCAATAGGCTTTCTACAAACACTTCTGTTCAATACCCATTGTTTCGTGTTCTGTCTTGTGTTGATGAAATTAATACCCTATTAATACCACCTCTTGTTCTGTCTTGTGTTGATGAAATTAATACCCTATTAATGCCACCTCACCCCATCCACCTCACTCAAATGTAGATATAAAATCGGAGATGTGTAAGTTCTATTCAGTTGTGTATTTGTAAACTAAAGTCTTTGAAAATGTAATAAGTTTTACGAAACGCGCTCGTGTCGCGTCAGACTAGAAATAAAAATGAATTTTGGAGAATTGATTTTTGATTTACCTCCAACAGTGAAAAGAAACGTACGAAAGATTGAGAAAATTCGTGTTAGAATTATTAATCTTACTTTTTCGGTCATATTTAATAATATATGTCTACAGGAAAGACTGCTACCAAAATATACTAACACACACACACACATATATATATATATATATATATATATATATATATATATATATATATATATATATATATATATATATATATATGTCGTACCTAGTAGCCAGAACTCACTTCTCAGCCTACTATTCAAGGCCCGATTTGCCTAATAAGCCAAGTTTTCCTGAATTAATATATTTACTATAATTTTTTTCTTATGAAATGATAAAGCAACCCTTTTCTCTATGTATGAGGTCAATTTTTTTTTATTGGAGTTAAAATTAACGTAGATATATGACCGAACCTAACCAACCCTACCTAACCTAACCTAACCTATATTTATAGGTAAGGTTAGGTTAGGTAGCCAAAAAAAGCTAGGTTAGGTTAGGTTAGGTAGGTTAGGTAGACGAAAAAACATTAATTCATGAAAACTTGGCTTATTAGGCAAATCGGGCCTTGAATAGTAGGCTGAGAAGTGCGTTCTGGCTATTAGGTACGACATATATATATATATATATATATATATATGTACACATATATATATATATATATATATATGTACACACATGTATATATATCTGTACACATATATATATATATATGTACACACATTTATATATATGTGTACACATATATATATATATATATATATATATATATATGCACATATTATATATATATATATATATATATATATATATATATATATATATATATATATATATATATATATATATATATATATATATATATATATATATATATATATATATATATATATTAATATATTTTGGTAGCAGTCTTTCCTGTAGACATATATTATTAAATATGACCGAAAAAGTAAGATTAATAATTCTAACACGAATTTTCTCAATCTTTCGTACATTACGCTTCACTGTTGGAGGTAAATCAAAAATCACTTCTCCAAAATTCATTTTTATTTCTAGTCTGACGCGACACGGGCGCGTTTCGTAAAACTTATTACATTTTCAAACACTTCACAAATACACAACTGATTAGAACTTACGTATCTCTGAGTTTATATCTACATTTGAGTGAGGTGGGAAGGGTGATGTGGCATTAGAACAAGATGGGATATTAATAGTGTATTAAAAGTATCAACACAAGACAACAGAAACAATGGGTATTGAATAGAAGTGTTTGTAGAAAGCCTATTGGTCCATATTTCTTGATGCTTCTATATTGGAGTGGAGTCTTGAGGTGGGTAGAATATAGTTGTGCAATAATTGGCTGTTGATTGCTGGTGTTGACTTCTTGATGTGTAGTGCCTCGCAAACGTCAAGCCGCCTGCTATCGCTGTATCTATCGATGATTTCTGTGTTGTTTACTAGGATTTCTCTGGCGATGGTTTGATTATGGGAAGAGATTATATGTTCCTTAATGGAGCCCTGTTGCTTATGCATCGTTAAACGCCTAGAAAGAGATGTTGTTGTCTTGCCTATATACTGGGTTTTTTGGAGCTTACAGTCCCCAAGTGGGCATTTGAAGGCATAGACGACGTTAGTCTCTTTTAAAGCGTTCTGTTTTGTGTCTGGAGAGTTTCTCATGAGTAGGCTGGCCGTTTTTCTGGTTTTATAGTACATCGTCAGTTGTATCCTCTGATTTTTGTCTGTAGGGATAACGTTTCTATTAACAATATCTTTCAGGACCCTTTCCTCCGTTTTATGAGCTGTGGAAAAGAAGTTCCTGTAAAATAGTCTAATAGGGGGTATAGGTGTTGTGTTAGTTATCTCTTCAGAGGTTGCGTGGCTTTTCACTTTCCTTCTTATGATGTCTTCGATGAAACCATTGGAGAAGCCGTTATTGACTAGGACCTGCCTTACCCTACAGAGTTCTTCGTCGACTTGCTTCCATTCTGAGCTGTGGCTGAGAGCACGGTCGACGTATGCGTTAACAACACTCCTCTTGTACCTGTCAGGGCAGTCGCTGTTGGCATTTAGGCACATTCCCTTATTTGTTTCTTTAGTGTAGACTGCAGTGTAGAAACCTCCGCCCTTTTCCATGACTGTTACATCTAGAAAAGGCAGCTTCCCATCCTTTTCCGTCTCGTAAGTGAAACGCAGCACGGAACTCTGCTCAAATGCCTCCTTCAGCTCCTGCAGATGTTTGACATCAGGTACCTGTGTAAAAATGTCGTCAACATACCTGCAGTATATGGCCGGTTTCAAGTTCATGTCGACTAAGACTTTTTGCTCGATGGTACCCATGTAGAAGTTTGCAAACAGGACACCTAGGGGAGAACCCATGGCGACCCCATCTACTTGCTTATACATGTGCCCATCCAGGCTCAAGAAGGGTGCCTCTTTAGTACAAGCTTGGAGTAGTTTCCTCAGAATACTTTCTGGCATGTCAAGAGGAGTACAGGCTGGATCACGATACACTCTGTCGGCTATCATTCCAATTGTCTCGTCCACAGGTACGTTGGTAAACAGCGATTCTACGTCCAACGAGGCTCTTATCCCTGTGGCCCGTGTGCCCCGCAGTAAGTCCACAAATTCCTTTGGAGACTTCAGGCTGAAGGCGCAAGGAACATAAGGAGTCAGCAGGCCGTTGAGTCGCTTCGCCAGTCTGTACGTGGGTGTGGGTATCTGGCTAATGATTGGCCGAAGTGGGTTTCCAGGCTTGTGCGTCTTGACATTTCCATACGCATATCCAGGTTTATATTCCCCAATGATCTTTGGCAGGTGGAGTCCGGATTTCTTGGCGTTCACAGTTTCGATCAGTTTGTTGACCTTACGAGACGGAAAAGGATGGGAAGCTGCCTTTTCTAGATGTAACAGTCATGGAAAAGGGCGGAGGTTTCCACACTGTAGTCTACACTAAGGAAACAAATAAGGGAATGTGCCTAAATGCCAACAGCGACTGCCCTGACAGGTACAAGAGGAGTGTTGTTAACGCATACGTCGACCGTGCTCTCAGCCACAGCTCAGAATGGAAGCAAGTCGACGAAGAACTCTGTAGGGTAAGGCAGGTCCTAGTCAATAACGGCTTCTCCAATGGTTTCATCGAAGACATCATAAGAAGGAAAGTGAAAAGCCATGCAACCTCTGAAGAGATAACTAACACAACACCTATACCCCCTATTAGACTATTTTACAGGAACTTCTTTTCCACAGCTCATAAAACGGAGGAAAGGGTCCTGAAAGATATTGTTAATAGAAACGTTATCCCTATAGACAAAAATCAGAGGATACAACTGACGATTTACTATAAAACCAGAAAAACGGCCAGCCTACTCATGAGAAACTCTCCAGACACAAAACAGAACGCTTTAAAAGAGACTAACGTCGTCTATGCCTTCAAATGCCCACTTGGGGACTGTAAGCTCCAAAAAACCCAGTATATAGGCAAGACAACAACATCTCTTTCTAGGCGTTTAACGATGCATAAGCAACAGGGCTCCATTAAGGAACATATAATCTCTTCCCATAACCAAACCATCGGCAGAGAAATCCTAGTAAACAACACAGAAATCATCGATAGATACAGCGATAGCAGGCGGCTTGACGTTTGCGAGGCACTACACATCAAGAAGTCAACACCAGCAATCAACAGCCAATTATTGCACAACTATATTCTACCCACCTCAAGACTCCACTCCAATATAGAAGCATCAAGAAATATGGACCAATAGGCTTTCTACAAACACTTCTATTCAATACCCATTGTTTCTGTTCTGTCTTGTGTTGATACTTTTAATACCCTATTAATATCCCATCTTGTTCTAATGCCACATCACCCTTCCCACCTCACTCAAATGTAGATATAAACTCAGAGATACGTAAGTTCTAATCAGTTGTGTATTTGTGAAGTCTTTGAAAATGTAATAAGTTTTACGAAACGCGCCCGTGTCGCGTCAGACTAGAAATAAAAATGAATTTTGGAGAAGTGATTTTTGATTTACCTCCAACAGTGAAGCGTAATGTACGAAAGATTGAGAAAATTCGTGTTAGAATTATTAATCTTACTTTTTCGGTCATATTTAATAATATATATATATATATATATATATATATATATATATATATATATATATATATATATATATATATATATATATATATATATATATAATGTCGTACCTTGTAGCCAGAACGCACTTCTCAGCCTATTATGCAAGGCCCGATTTGCCTAATAAGCCAAGTTTTCATGAATTAATTGTTTTTCGGCAACCTTACCTACCTACCTAACCTAACCTAACTTTTTCGGCTACCTAACCTAACCTAACCTATAAAGATAGGTTAGGTTAGGTAGGGTTGGTTAGGTTCGGTCATATATCTACGTTAATTATAACTCCAATAAAAAAAGTTGACCTCATACATAATGAAATGGGTACCTTTATCATTTCATAAGAAAAAAAATTTGAGAAAATATATTAATTCAGGAAAACTTGGCTTATTAGGCAAATTGGGCCTTGCATAGTAGGCCGAGAAGTGCGTTCTGGCTACTTGGTACGACATATATATATATATAATTATATATATATATATATATATATATATATATATATATATATATATATATATATATATATATATATATATATATATATATATATATATATATATATATATATATGCACATATATATATAATTATATTATTTTAATTAATATGACCGAGTAAGTAAGATAAATATTTCTAACACGAATTTTCTCGATCTTGTTTCTTTTCACTGTTGATGGTAATTGAAAAATCCATTCTCCAAATTCATTTTTATTCTTTTTTTTTATTTTTATATATTTTTATTTTTATTTATTTTTATTCACTAGTCTGACGTGACACTTGAACGCGTTTCGTAATAACTTATTACATTTTCAAAGAGTTGTATGTGTGTGTACACACACACAACTATTACCTACAAACACTAACCAGAGTTCTTACTTATGCTATGATTTAAACAGCTTGTTTAAACCTAACCTAACCAACCAACCAACCAACCAACCAACCTAAGTAACCTACCTAACCAACCAACCTAACCAACCCAACCAACCTAACCTAACCAACCCCACCTAACCAACCCACCTAACCAACCTAACCAACCAACCAACCTAGGCAACCTAATCTATCCAACCACACAACCAACCAATCCAAACAACCAACCTAACCAAACAAACCAACCTAACCAACCAACCAAAGCTATCTAACTTAACCAACCAACTAAACCAACCAACCTAACCAACGAACCTAAGCTATCTAACTTAACCAACCAACCTAACCAACCTAACCTAACCAACCACCTAACTAACCAATCTAATCAACCAACCAACCTAGGCAACCTAATCTAACCAACCAACCAGGCTAACCAACCAACCCAACCAACCAACCTAACCAACCAACCTAAGCTATCTAACTTAACCAACCAACCAATCTAATCAACCACCCCTAATCAACCAACCTAACCAACCTAACCTAACCAACCTAACCTAACCAACCCACCTAATCAACCACCCCTAATCAACCAACCTAACCAACCTAACCTAACCAACCAATCCAACCAATCCAACCAACCCACCCAACCTAACCAACCAACCAATCTAATCAACCACCCCTAATCAACCAACCTAACCAACCTAACCTAACCAACCAATCCAACCAACCAATCCAACCAATCCAACCAACCTAACCAACCTACCTAAGCTATCTAACTTAACCAACCAACCTAACCAACCAACCAATCTAATCAACCACCCCTAATCAACCAACCTAATCAACCAACTTAACCAACCAACCTAACCAACCAACCTAACTAAGATAACCTAACCAACCAACCTAACCAACCAACATAATCAACCAATGTAACCAACCTAACCAACCAACCAACCTAACCAACCTAACCTAACCAACCAACCTAACCTAACCTAACCAACCAACCTAACCAACCAAGTAACCTAACCAACCAACCTTACCTAACCAACCAACTTAATCAACCAACCTAATCAACCAACCTAATCAACCAACCTAATCAACCAACCTAATCAACCAACCTAACCAACCAACACAACCAACCAACCCAACCAACCCAACCAACCAACCAAACCAACCAACCTAATCAACCAACCTAACCTAACCAACCAAACCTAACCAACCAACCAACCTAACCTAACCAACCAACTTAATCAACCAAGCTAATCAACCAATGTAACCAACCTAACCTAACCAACCTAACCTAACCAACTAACCTAACCAACCTAACCAACCAACCTAACCTTACCTAACCAACCAACCTAACCAACCAAGTAACCTAACCTTACCTAACGAACCAACCTAACCTAACCAACCAAGTAACCTAACCAACCAACCTAATCAACCAATGTAACTAACCTAACCTAACAAACCTAACCAACCTAACCAACCTAACCTAAGCAACCAACCTAAGCAACCTAACCTAACCAACCAAACCTAACCAACCAAACCTAACCAACCAACCTAACCAACCAACCTAACCAACCTAATCAACCAACCTAACCAACCAACCAACCTAACTAACCAACCTAAGCTATCTAACCTAACTAACCAACCTAACCTAACCAACCAACCTAAGCTATCTAACCTAACCAAGCAACCTAACCAACCAACCTAACCAAGGAACCTAACCAACCAACCAACCTAATCAACCAACTTAAGCTATCTAACTAACCAACCAACCTAACTAACCAACTTAACCAACGTAAGCTATCTAACCTAACCAACCAACCTAACCTGAGCAACCTAACCTGAGCAACCTAACCTGAGCAACCTAACCTGAGCAACCGAACCTGAGCAACCTAACCTGAGCAACCGAACCTAAGCAATGTAACCTAACCTAACCTAACCTGAGCAACCTAACCTGAGCAACCTAACCTGAGCAACCTAACCTGAGCAACCTAACCTGAGCAACCGAACCTGAGCAACCTAACCTGAGCAACCTAACCAACCAACCTAACCTAACCAACCAACCTAACCTGAGCAACCGAACCTGAGCAACCTAACCTGAGCAACCTAACCTGAGCAACCTAACCTGAGCAACCTAACCTGAGCAACCTAACCAACCAACCAACCAACCTAACCAACCAACCTAACCAACCAACCTAACCTAACCAACCTAACCTAACCAACCAACCAACCTAACCAACCAACCTAACCAACCAACCAACCTAACCTAACCAACCAACCAACCTAACCAACCAACCTAACCAACCAACCTAACCTAACCAACCGACCTAACCAACCAACCAACCTAACCAACCAACCAACCTAACCAACCAACCAACCTAACCAACCGACCTAACCAACCAACCTAACCTAACCAACCAACCAACCTAACCAACCAACCAACCTAACCAACCAACCTAACCTAACCAACCAACCTAATCAACCAACCTAACCTAACCAACCTAACCTAACCAACCAACCTAACCTAACCAACCTAACCTAACCAACCAACCTAACCTACCTAACCAACCAACCGACCTAACCAACCAACCGACCTAACCAACCAACCTAACCTAACCAACCAACCTAACCAACCAACCAACCTAACCAACCAACCAACCTAACCAACCAACCAACCTAACCTAACCAACCAACCTAACCAACCGACCTAACCAACCAACCGACCTAACCAACCAACCTAACCAACCAACCTAACCTAACCAACCAACCTAACCAACCAACCTAACCTAACCAACCAACCTAACCTAACCTAACCTAACCTAACCTAACCTAACCTGTGTTTGTGTTTGCTGGTACAGTTGCTGTTGTGGCTGTGTTTGCTGGTACAGTTGCTGTTGTGGCTGTGTTTGCTGGTACAGTTGCTGTTGTGGCTGTGTTTGCTGGTACAGTTGCTGTTGTGGCTGTACTTGTTGGTACAGTTGCTGTTGTGGCTGTACTTGTTGGTACAGTTGCTGTTGTGGCTGTACTTGTTGGTACAGTTGCTGTTGTGACTGTGTTTGCTGGTACAGATGCTGTTGTGACTGTGTTTGCTGGTACAGATGCTGTTGTGACTGTGTTTGCTAGTACAGATGCTGTTGTGGCTGTGTTTGCTGGTACAGTTGCTGTTGTGACTGTGTTTGCTGGCACAGTTGCTGTTGTGGCTGTGTTTGCTGGTACAGTTGCTGTTGTGACTGTGTTTGCTGGTACAGTTGCTGTTGTGGCTGTGTTTGCTGGTACAGTTGCTGTTGTGGCTGTGTTTGCTGGCACAGTTGCTGTTGTGGCTGTGTTTGCTGGTACAGTTGCTGTTGTGACTGTGTTTGCTGGTACAGTTGCTGTTGTGACTGTGTTTGCTGGTACAGATGCTGTTGTGACTGTGTTTGCTGGTACAGTTGCTGTTGTGACTGTGTTTGCTGGTACAGATGCTGTTGTGACTGTGTTTGCTGGTACAGTTGCTGTTGTGACTGTGTTTGCTGGTACAGATGCTGTTGTGACTGTGTTTGCTGGTACAGTTGCTGTTGTGGCTGTACTTGTTGGTACAGTTGCTGTTGTGGCTGTACTTGTTGGTAAAGTTGCTGTTGTGGCTGTACTTGCTGGTCTGGCTGGTGTGGGGGGTCTGGCTGGTGTGGGAGGTCTGGCTGGTGTGGGAGGTCTGGCTGGTGTGGGAGGTCTGGCTGGTGTGGGGGGTCTGGCTGGTGTGGGGGGTCTGGCAGGTATTTCTACAAACCTAGCCTAAACTAACCTAACTTAACCTGCAAACCTAGCCTATTTCCTAGTCAAAACAAACATATCCTAATCTAAGCTAACCTAACCTAACCTAACGTAACTAACTCCTGGATACCTATTTACTGTTAGGTGAATAGATGTATTCGGTGATAGGAAACGCTACCTACAATTACAGCCCTTCTTCTTTTTCTATTTCTACAAACCTAGCCTATTTCCTTGCCTAAACTAACCTAACCTATGGTAATCTAACTAACTCCTGGATACCTATTTACTGCTACGTGAACAGAGAAGACACGCTACCAACAATTACTGCCCTATTTCTATTTCAACAAAAATAGCCTATTTCTTAGCCTAAACTAATCTAACCTAATTAAACCTAACCTAACCTTACCTATATATATACTTCACTACTCACTATCATCATCACTACCACACTACTCACTAACATCATCACTACCTCACTACTCACCATCACTACCACACTACTCACCATCATCACTACCACACTACTCACCATCATCATCATTACCTCACTACTCACCATCACTACCACACTACTCACCATCATCACTACCTCACTACTCACTAACATAATCACTTCCTCACTACTCACCATCATCATCACTACCTCTCTACTCACCATCATCATCACTACCTCTCTACTCACCATCATCATTACCTCACTACTCACCATCATCATCACTACCTCACCATCATCATCACTACCTCTCTACTCACCATCATCATCACTACCTTTCTACTCACCATCATCATCATTACCTCACTACTAACCATCATCATCACTACCTCACTATCATCATCATCATCATTACCTCACTACTCACCATCACTACCACACTACTCACCATCATCACTACCTCACTACTCACCATCACTACCACACTACTCACCATCATCACTACCTCACTACTCACTAACATCATCACTTCCTCACTACTCACTATCATCATCACTACTCACCATCATCACTACTCACCATCATCACTACCACACTACTCATAAACATCATCACTACCACACTACTCACCATCATCACTACCACACTAATCATAAACATCATCACTACCACACTACTCACCATCATCACTACCACACTACTCTTAACCATCATCACTACCTCACCATCATCATCAGTACCACACTACTCACCATCATCACTACCACACTACTCTTAACCATCATCACTACCTCACCATCATCATCACTACCTCACCATCATCACTACCTCACCATCATCATCACTACCTCACCATCATCATCACTACCTCACTACTCACCATCATCACTACCACAATACTCACCATCATCATCACTACCACAATACTCACTATCAACATCACTAACCACACTACTTAGCAACACCATCACTACCTCACTACTCACCATCATCATCACTATCACACTACTCACCATCATCATCACTACCTCACTATTCACCATCATCATCACTACCTCACTACTCACTATCATCATCACTACTACAATACTCACGATCAACATCACTAACCACACTACTCACTATCATCATCACTACCACACTACTCACCATCATCACTACCATACTATTCACTATCATCACTACCTCACTACTCACCGTCATCACTACCACTACTCTCTATCATCACTTCTCACCATCAGCATCACTACCTCACTATCATCATCACTACCACACTACTCACCATCATCATCACTACCACACTATTCACTATCATCATCACTACCTCACTACTCACCATCATCATCACTACCACACTACTCACCATCATCATAACTACCTCACTACTCACTATCATCATCACTACCACACTACTCACCATCATCATCACTACCACACTACTCACTATCATCACTTCTATCACTACTCACCATCATCATCACTACCACACTACTCACCATCATCATCACTACCACACTACTCACCATCATCATCACTACCTCACTACTCACTATCAATATCACTACCTCACTACTCACTATCATCATCACTACTCACCATCATCATCACTACCACACTATTCACTATCATTATCACTACCACACTACTCACCATCATCATCACTACCACACTATTCACTATTATCATCACTACCTCACTATCACCATCACTACCTCACTATCACCATCACTACCTCATTATCATAATAACTACCACACTACTCACCATCATCATCACTACCACACTATTCACTATCATCATCACTACTCACTATTATCACTTCTATCACTTCTCACCATCATCATCACTACCACACTATTCACCATCATCACTACTACACTACTCACTATCATCATCACCACCACACTATTCACTATCATCATCACTACCACACTACTCACCATCATCATCTTTACCTCACTACTCACCATCATCATCACTACATCACTATCATCATCACTACCACACTACTCACCATCATCATCACTACCACACTACTCACCATCATCATCACTACCTCACTACTCACCATCATCATCACTACCTCACTACTCACTATCATCATCACTACCTCACTACTCACCATCATCACTACCACACTACTCACTATCATCACTTCTCACCATCATCATCACTACCTCACTACTCACTATCATCATCACTACCACACTATTCACCATCATCATCACTACCACACTTCACTATCATCATCACTACCACACTACTCACCATCATCATCACTACCTCACTACTCACCATCATCATCACTACCACACTACTCACCATCATCATCACTACCTCACTACTCACTATCATCATCACTACCACACTACTCACCATCATCATCACTACCACACTTCACCATCATCATCACTACCTCACTACTCACTATCATCATCACTACCACACTATTCACTATCATCATCACTACCACACTACTCACCATCATCATCACTACCACACTACTCACCATCATCATCACTACCTCACTACTCACCATCATCACTACTCACTATCACTACCACACTACTCACCGAGTAGTGTGGTAGTGATGATAGTGAGTAGTGTGGTAGTGATGATGGTGAGTAGTGTTGTAGTGATGATGTTTATGAGTAGTGTGGTAATGATGATGGTGGGTAGTGATAATGGTGAGTAGTGATGATGATGATGATGGTGAGTAGTGAGGAAGTGATGATGTTAGTGAGCAGTGAGGAAATGATGATGGTGGTGAGTAGAGAAGTAGTGATGATGATGGTGAGTAGTGAGGTAGTGATGATGATGGTGAGTAGTGTGGTAGTGATGGTGAGTAGTGAGGTAATGTTGATGATGGTGAGTAGTGAGGTAATGATGACGATGGCGAGTAGTGTGGTAGTGATGATGTTAGTGAGTAGAGAGGTAGTGATGATGATGGTGAGTAGAGAGGTAGTGATGATGATGGTGAGTAGTGAGGTAATGATGATGATGGCGAGTAGTGTGGTAGTGATGATGTTAGTGAGTAGAGAGGTAGTGATGATGATGGTGAGTAGAGAGGTAGTGATGATGATGGTGAGGTAGTGATGATGATGGTGAGTAGTGAGGTAATGATGATGGTGATTAGAAAGGTAGTGATGATGATGGTGAGTAGAGAGGTAGTGATGATGATGGTGAGTAGTGAGGTAGTGATGATGTTAGTGAGTAGTGTGGTAGTGATGATGATGGTGAGTAGTGAGGTAGTGATGATGTTAGTGAGTATTGTGGTAGTGATGATGATGGTGAGTAGTGAGGTAGTGATGATGTTAGTGAGTAGTGTGGTAGTGATGATGATGGTGAGTAGTGAGGTAGTGATGATGATGGTGAGTAGAGAGGTAGTGATGATGATGGTGAGTAGTGAGGTAGTGATGATGTTAGTGAGTATTGTGGTAGTGATGATGATGGTGAGTAGTGAGGTAGTGATGATGATGGTGAGTAGAGAGGTAGTGATGATGATGGTGAGTAGTGAGGTAGTGATGATGTTAGTGAGTAGTGTGGTAGTGATGATGATGGTGAGTAGAGAGGTAGTGATGATGTTAGTGAGTAGAGAGGTAGTGATGATGATGGTGAGTAGAGAGGTAGTGATGATGATGGTGAGGTAGTGATGATGATGGTGAGGTAGTGATGATGATGGTGAGTAGTGAGGTAATGATATTGGTGAGTAGAGAGGTAGTGATGATGATGGTGAGTAGAGAGGTAGTGATGATGATGGTGAGTAGTGAGGTAGTGATGATGTTAGTGAGTAGTGTGGTAGTGATGATGATAGTGAGTAGTGAAGTATATATATAGGTAAGGTTAGATTAGGTTAGGTTAGGTTTAATTAGGTTAGATTAGTTTAGGCTAAGAAATAGGCTATTTTTGTTGAAATAGAAATAGGGCAGTAATTGTTGGTAGCGTGTCTTCTCTGTTCACGTAGCAGTAAATAGGTATCCAGGAGTTAGTTAGATTACCTTAGGTTAGGTTAGTTTAGGCTTGGAAATAGGCTAGGTTTGTAGAAATAGAAAAAGAAGAAGGGCTGTAATTGTAGGTAGCGTTTCCTATCACCGAATACATCTATTCACCTAACAGTAAATAGGTATCCAGGAGTTAGTTACGTTAGGTTAGGTTAGGTTAGCTTAGATTAGGTTATGTTTGTTTTGACTAGGAAATAGGCTAGGTTTGCAGGTTAAGTTAGGTTAGTTTAGGCTAGGTTTGTAGAAATAGAAATAGAAAAAGGGCTGTAATTGTTGGTAGCCTATCTAACCTAACCAAGCAACCTAACCAACCAACCTAATCAACCAACGTAACCAACCAACCTAATCAACCAACGTAACCAACCAACCTAATCAACCAACCTAACCAACCAACCTAACCAACGTAACCAACCAACCTAACCAATGTAACCAACCAACCTAACCAACGTAACCAACCAACCTAACCAATGTAACCAACCTAAGCAACCAACCTAAGCAACCTAACCTAACCAACCAACCAACCTAACCAACCAACCAACCTAACCTAACCTAACTTAACCTAACCTAACCAACCTAACAAACCAACCAACCAACCTAAGCTATCTAACCTAACCAACCAACCTAAGCTATCTAACCTAACCAAACAACCTAAGCTATCTAACCTAACCAAGCAACCTAACCCAGCTACCTAACCAACCAACCTAAGCAACCAACCTAAGCAACCAACCTAAGCAACCTAACCTAACCAACCTAACCTAACCAACCAACCTAAGCAACCAACCTAAGCAACCAACCTAAGCAACCAACCTAAGCAACCTAACCTAACCAACCTAACCTAACAAACCAACCTAACCAACCAACCTAACCTAACCAACCAACCTAACAAACCAACCTAACCAACCAAACCTAACAAACCAACCTAACCTAACAAACCAACCTAACCAACCAACCTAACCTAACCAACCAACCTAACCAACCAACCTAACCAACCAACCTAACCTAACCTAACCTAACCTAACCTAACCTAACCTAACCAACCTAACCTAACAAACCAACCTAACCAACCAACCTAACAAACCAACCTAACAAACCATCCAACCTAACCAACGTAACCAACCAACCTAACCAACGTAACCAACCATCCTAACCAACGTGACCAACCAACCTAACCAATGTAATAACGTAACCAACTTAAGTTGGTTAGTGATACTAACCAACTACTAACACTGCTAACAACAATGTTAGTTGGTACTAACCAACTTAACTTAACTTAACCAACCAACTTAACCAACTTAAGTTGGTTAGTACCAACGTAACCAACCTAAGCAACCAACCTAAGCAACCTAACCTAACCAACCAACCTAACCAACCAACCAACCTAACCAACCAACCCAACCAACCAACCAACCTAACCAACCAATGTAACTAACCTAAGCAACCAACCTAAGCTATCTAATCTAACCAAGCAACCTAACCAACCAACCTAACCAAGGAACCTAACCAACCAACCAACCTAACCAACCTAAGCTATCTAACCTAACCAACCAACCTAACTAACCTAACCAACCAACCTAACCAACGTAACCAACCAACCAACCTAACCAACCTAAGCTATCTAACCTAACCAACGTAACCAACCTAACCAACTAACCTAACAAACGAACCTAACTAACCAACCAACCTAACCAACCAACCTAACCTAACCAACCTAACAAACGAACCTAACTAACCAACCAACCTAACCAACCAACCTAACTATCTAACCTAACCAACCAACCTAACCTAACCTAACCTAACCAACCAACCCAACCTAACCTAACCAACCAACCTAACCTAACCAACCAACCAACCCAACCTAACCTAACCAACCAACCTAAGCAATCTAACCTAACCAACCAACCTAACCAACCAACCAACCTAACCAACCTAAGCAATCTAACCTAACCAACTAACCTAACCAACTAACCTAACCAACCAACCAACCTAACCAACCTAAGCAACCTAACCTAACCAACCAACCTAAGCTATCTAACCTAACCAACCAACCTAAGCTATCTAACCTAACCAACCAACCTAAGCTATCTAACCTAACCAAGCAACCTAACCAACCAACATAACCAACCAACCAACCTAACCAACCAACCTAAGCAATGTAACCTAACCTGAGCAACCTAACCTAACCAACGTAACCAACCAACCTAAGCAATGTAACCTAACCTGAGCAACCTAACCTGAGCAACCTAACCTGAGCAACCTAGCCTGAGCAACCTAACCTGAGCAACCTAACCTAACCAACCAACCTAACCAACCAACCTAACCAACCTAACCTAACCAACCTAACCTACCTAACCAACCAACCTAACCAACCAACCTAACCAACCAACCTAACCAACCTAACCTAACCAACCTAACCTAACCAACCAACCTAACCAACCAACCAACCTAACCAACCAACCAACCTAACCAACCAACCTAACCAACCAACCAACCTAACCAACCAACCTAACCAACCAACCAACCTAACCAACCAACCAACCTAACCAGCCAACCTAACCTAACCAACCAACCTAACCAACCAACCTAACCTAACCAACCAACCTAACCAACCAACCTAACCAACCAACCTTAACCTAACCAACCAACCAACCTAACCTAACCAACCAACCTAACCAACCAACCTAACCAACCAGCCTTAACCTAACCAACCAACCTAACCATTCAACCTAACCAACCAACCTAACCTAACCAACCTAACCTAACCAACCAACCTAACCAACCAACCAACCTAACCAACCAACCTAACCTGAGCAACCTAACCTGAGCAACCAACCTAACCAACCAACCTAACCTGAGCAACCTAACCTGAGCAACCAACCTAACCAACCAACCAACCTAACCAACCAACCTAACCAGCCAACCTAACCTAACCAACCAACCTAACCAACCAACCTAACCTAACCAACCAACCTAACCAACCAACCTAACCAACCAACCTTAACCTAACCAACCAACCTAACCAACCAAACCTAACCAACCAACCTAACCAACCAACCTAACCTGAGCAACCTAACCTGAGCAACCAACCTAACCAACCAACCTAACCAACCAACCTAACCTGAGCAACCTAACCTGAGCAACCTAACCTGAGCAACCTAACCTGAGCAACCTAACCTGAGCAACCTAACCTAACCAACCAACCTAACCAACCAACCAACATAACCTAACCAACCAACCTAACCAACCAACCTAACCTAACCAACCAACCTTACCAACCAACCTTAACCTAACCAACCAACCTAACCTAACCAACCAACCTAACCTAACCAACCAACCAACCTAACCAACCAACCTAACCAACCAACCTAACCTAACCAACCAACCTAACCTAACCAACCAACCAACCTAACCTAACCAACCAACCTAACCAACCAACCTAACCAACCAACCAACCTAACCAACCGACCTAACCCAACCAACCGACCTAACCCAACCAACCGACCTAACCAACCAACCGACCTAACCAACCAACCAACCTAACCAACCAACCAACCTAACCAACCAACCAACCTAACCAACCAACCAACCTAACCAACCTAACCTAACCAACCAACCTAACCAACCTAATTATGTTATTATATTATTATTATTATTATATTATTATTATATTATTATTATTATTATATATTATATTATTATATTATTATTATTATTATTATATATTATATTATATTATTATTATTATTATTATATATTATACATTACATTATTACATTACATTATTATACAACCTTATTATATTATCAACTCCCTTCTTATTATCTGACACCAACCTTCGGTTCGTGTCAGAGTCCATGAGTGTCCGTGTGCGTGTCCGTGTGAGTGTCCGTGTCCGTGTATCCAAGGGGTTTTGGGTCCAGGAAGCTATTTGTGTCGACCCAAATTGCCTCCCTTCTCCCCACCTGAAATCCAGGTGGATTGAAAGACCTGCCCGAGGTCAGTGGATCCAGGTATCCGTCCGTGGCCCCCCGGACTTCAACCCTTCCCCACATTCCAAGGAGTCGGTCAATCAATCTTCGGCTATCCAGAGAATCTATCGAAACTGATGCTCCTACAGGAGGGGACACACAGAGAAATCTGTGCCCTGTACTTGCAACCGTTCCGACAGGCTCGAACGCAGATCTATCCGGATTAGGAACTTGTTCTATCCGACTAGGCCACGCTGGAGTTGCCTTCTGAATCAAATTTGGCACTTGTATTTATATCTCATAGCAAGGTTAGTTAGTGTCTATTTATCAACAGTTGCAATGATTGATATGTTAAGTTGTTAATTTGTGTTGACAGTTAGAAATACCAGACAGCTTTGTTTGATAAGGTTGCAGTCCCGTGAGGCAGTGTTATGGATGAATATTGGAGAATTTAGGCTAACTGACATGTGTGTGTGTGTGTGTGTGTGTGTGTGTGTGTGTGTGTGTGTGTGTGTGTGTGTGTACTCACCTAGTTGTACTCACCTAGTTGTGTTTGCGGGGGTTGAGCTCTGGCTCTTTGGTCCCGCCTCTCAACCGTCAATCAACAGGTATACAGATTCCTGAGCCTATTGGGCTCTATCATATCTACACTTGAAACTGTGTATGGAGTCAGCCTCCACCACATCACCTCCTAATGCATTCCATTTGTCAACCATTCTGACACTAAACAAGTTCTTTCAAATATCTCTGTGGCTCATTTGGGCACTCAGTTTCCACCTGTGTCCCCTGTGTCAACCGACTGTCTCACCACTCGGCTGTTAAAGGCTTTGTCTCAGGTTAGTGTGGGTCACCCAGGTGTGGGAGGAGACACAGGTGTGGGTGTTGGTGCAGGTGTGGGAGACCATGTAGGTGTGGAGGACCACAGATACTAGGGGGGGGGGGGGGAAATGACGATGATGTGTGAGATGACGGGTGTGGCATGTGATATTGGTACATATGAGACTGGGTGTTTAGAAATATGTGGTTTTGGGGGGTGAGTGAGAGTGAGTGAACTGTGAGGGTGAGAGTGAGTGAACTGTGAGGGTGAGAGTGAGTGACTGTGAGAGAGGGTGAGTGAGAGTGATTGGACTGTAAGAGAGGGTGAGTGAGAGTGAATGGACTGTGAGAAGGGTGAGTGAGTGGGTGGAGGTTGGTGTGAAATGTCAGCAGGTGAGAGGGTCCACAGTAGTTTCCCCTCACCCCCTCCCCTTCCCCCTCATCCACCTACACTTTCATCCTCATCCACCTGCCTCTTCACTCCAGGACCCCCCCCCCCCCACACATCTGCCCTTTCCTTATAACTCCTCATCTGCCATCTGAGGCCAGTGGCACTCACCTCCCCCCCCTACATCTGAGTGCCTCACACACACTTGTATGCCGCTAGCAGGTGTGTGTGTGACGTGTGTATGAAGCCCTCATGTATGCTGCCCTCACGTCTATGCTTCCCATATGAGTATGCTGCACAGGCACATGTGCAGTCTGCGAGCCTGTCACGCACGCTCCTATGCCTCATGGCACTCGTGAGGTACACATACACACACACTCATATTTGGCCAACACACTCATGCCGCCCACATACTCATGCCGCCCACATACTCATGCCGCCCATGGACTCATAGCACCGCCAAACCCATGAGTGTTCATCAATAAACACTCGGGCGTAATAGACGCATTCCAGCACATATGTACGCCCGCACATACGTACACCCGCACGTACGTACGTCCGCACATATGTACGCCCACACGTACACACTGGGAAGCATACACGAACCGCCCTCTCAGACCACCTCGGTAGTTATATAAGTATTTGCGATGGTCCGAAAGCATATTACGGTTTCAGTGATAGCCTACTGACAAACAGGGAAATGAACCTTTGTCCTAAACAGAAATTATTCTCAAGTTATACATTTATTGTAATATAAATCCAGACGGGACACCACGAGCGAAGCTCTCGTCATGTAAGTACATTTAGGTAGTTACGCACACACACACATATATGTAAACAAAACACATAGCCTGTTATACAGGAATTGTAGGTTTATATCTACAGATGACTGGAAGGAAGAGAGACCACGTGGTTTAAGCTGTATATATGTTGTTGTTGTTGAGTTAGGGGCGACGACGATCGTGGGATCGGATGCGCCCCGGCGTACCCGTGAAGGGTGAATCTCAGAAAAGCCAGAAGAGGCGAAACGCCAAGCCAAAACGCGAAACGAGTGACGCCAAGCACTAGAAACTAATATGCCACACGGCAAAGCTACGCACAAAGGGAGAGGCAGAAGCACATAATAGAACAGGGCAAACAAACAGCCAGAAGGGCACACAGCACGTCATAGAGCAAACACACAAGAAATCAGAGCACAAACTTGCCCGGGAACTTGGCTCGCGGGAACCTTACATTGAACGCCTCCCAGAGCACCCATTGCCAAGGGTCTCGTCCATCCACCGGTGACGCCATAACATCCGGAACCGGGGCAACAAACACCTGCAAACTGGGGACCCAGATGGTAGTACTCATGAGGCGAGAAGTCGCCACTCGCCCCCACAAGAAGGGAACTTGCCCCTCACGAAAGCACTCCGGTCCGTCAGACAGCAGTAACTCGGCAATCTTCGACCAGTGACCCGGTGGCATCACAGACGCCGGCAACACGTCCCCCAGGGCCCCAACGCGCACCCGCACCACAGGGGTACCCGTGGCCCCGGGCACACCACCAGACGACAGCAGGGAACCCGGACGGCACGCATCCTTCCGTAACGTCACCACCAGGCCACGCCCAGCACCAGAGTCCACACCATCCCTGGCAGCGGGAGCCACCACCCCCCACTGTGGAGAGTCCCCCGGCGGAGAAAGAACCGAAGGCACGTCCGAGACACAGGCACCAGCACCGGCAGGCACATGGACCTCCGCCACCACGAACCGCGGAGACATCGATGCATCTGTATCCACACTGTCAACATCTGAAGCCCCACAGTCACTGAAGTCACCAACGTCGGCCCAGGAAGAAGACGAACGCCGGGAACGTTTGGGCACCGGCCGGATATCGTCCGAGCCGGTAAGTGACCCAGAAACACGGGTACCACGAGCCGAAGGAACCGATGCCAGGACGGCAGCAGCCTCTACCACAGGGGGAACCGGGCCACACACAGCAGGAGGCTCCGCAGCCACCCCAGCACCCAGCACATCCGGGACCCGAGTCACGGACACAGGGCCAGGCGCAGCATCAGAAGACGAGGGAGAAGACAGTGACGTCACACAGGGAGCTCCAGGGAGGGCCACGGGAGCAGCTGGGACAGCGACAGGATCAGGCAGACCAACCGACGGTACCTCAAGAACCGGAGGAGGGACGGCAACAACCGGAGGAGGGACGGCAACAACCGGAGGAGGGACGGCAACAACCGGAGGAGGGACGGCAACAACCGGAGGAGGGACGGCAACAACCGGAGGAGGGACGGCAACAACCGGAGGAACGGCAGGCGCCGCCGGGAAGCTGCAGCAGCAGACGGGACGCGCACCACCTCATCAACATCACCGGAGACTGCCGCCAGAGGGAGCGGCGGGAAATCCTCGTCGCGGAACAAGTTGACAGGAGCAGCAGGGGCCTCAGAGCACCCGGCAGCCTGATGCCCCAACAGGCCACACCGGAAACAGGTACGAGGCTGCCGGGCATAATACACCCGGACGTAGTACCCCATAAGCCGGACAGAAGAAGGTATATCCGACCGCAGGCGCATCCCCAACGTGCGAATGTTTGTACGCCTCCCAGCATACCGCCCCGAGGAGAGCGTGTTCACCCGCACGCTGACAACAGTACCAAAACCCCCGAAGTAACGCCGGAGGAGGTCATCAGGGAACTCCAGGGGCGCACCATGGACACTGACATAAGTCAGGGCACCACTGCGGTCCGAAATCGCCACAGAGCCGGCATCGTCTGGCAACTGCAACGTACGCCCCCCGTACCGACGGAGGAAGTCCCGGTACTCGTCCTCCCCCACGCCCGTAACTAGCTCCACACCGTAAACAGCTTCCACCGGGACACGAAGCATGTCACACATCACCATCTCGATGGTCGGATAACCAGCCTTACAAGTGAACTCCAGGCCCACGGAGTTCACACGCTGAACAGGAGGAAGATGGCCCCCATGTCAGAACTGCCACGTCAACGCAGCCAGGCAGGCAACAAAACTGGTAGGGCAGAGACGCCCACAACACCTGGCGACCAAAACAGTAAACAACTCCTACAGCCACAGAGGGTCGGTAACCGTCCTCACTCCACGGCTGCTAGCAGTCGACCTAAGCTGTATATATAGAACAGATCCACGAGGCTTCCTCCTCTAACAACAACAACAACAACTGCAATCCGAGCCGTTTTCGACATTATAGGCGTCTGAATCCAAACATGAGAAAATCCACATTCTCATAAGAACACTAAGATATAACCACTATTCAAGAAAGACAACATGATCCTAAAGAAAGGAATAATAACTGCACACCGCTAAATATTATCTATAAAAATTAAGAATAGCGTGTCGAAAATAGAAATATTTCGTGAATCCGGTGTAGACGGCTACTTGTCTCTCGAACACCGGGGAAGACGACGCTAGCCAGAGGTGTAGACGGCTACTTGTCTCACGAGCACCGGGGAAGACGACGCTAGCCAGAGGTGTAGACGGCTACTTGTCTCACGAACACCGGGGAAGACGACGCTAGCCAGAGGTGTAGACGGCTACTTGTCTCACGAACACCGGGGAAGACGACGCTAGCCAGAGGTGTAGACGGCTACTTGTCTCACGAACACCGGGGGAGACGACGCTAGCCAGAGGTGTAGACGGCTACTTGTCTCACGAACACCGGGGGAGACGACGCTAGCCAGAGGTGTAGACGGCTACTTGTCTCACGAACATCGGGGGAGACGACGCTAGCCAGAGGTGTAGACGGCTACTTGTCTCACGAACATCGGGGGAGACGACGCTAGCCAGAGGTGTAGACGGCTACTTGTCTCACGAACACCGGGGAAGACGACGCTAGCCAGAGGTGTAGACGGCTACTTGTCTCACGAACACCGGGGGAGACGACGCTAGCCAGAGGTGTAGACGGCTACTTGTCTCACGAACACCGGGGGAGACGACGCTAGCCAGAGGTGTAGACGGCTACTTGTCTCACGGACACCGGGGGAGACGACGCTAGCCAGAGGTGTAGACGGCTACTTGTCTCACGAACACCGGGGAAGACGACGCTAGCCAGAGGTGTAGACGGCTACTTGTCTCACGAACACCGGGGAAGACGACGCTAGCCAGAGGTGTAGACGGCTACTTGTCTCACGAACACCGGGGGAGACGACGCTAGCCAGAGGTGTAGACGGCTACTTGTCTCACGAACACCGGGGGAGACGACGCTAGCCAGAGGTGTAGACGGCTACTTGTCTCACGAACACCGGGGAAGACGACGCTAGCCAGAGGTGTAGACGGCTACTTGTCTCACGAACACCGGGGAAGACGACGCTAGCCAGAGGTGTAGACGGCTACTTGTCTCACGAACACCGGGGGAGACGACGCTAGCCAGAGGTGTAGACGGCTACTTGTCTCACGAACACCGGGGAAGACGACGCTAGCCAGAAGTATAGACGGCTACTTGTCTCACGAACATCGGGGGAGACGACGCTAGCCAGAGGTGTAGACGGCTACTTGTCTCACGAACACCGGGGGAGACGACGCTAGCCAGAGGTGTAGACGGCTACTTGTCTCACGAACACCGGGGGAGACGACGCTAGCCAGAGGTGTAGACGGCTACTTGTCTCACGAACACCGGGGAAGACGACGCTAGCCAGAGGTGTAGACGGCTACTTGTCTCACGAACACCGGGGAAGACGACGCTAGCCAGAGGTGTAGACGGCTACTTGTCTCACGAACACCGGGGAAGACGACGCTAGCCAGAGGTGTAGACGGCTACTTGTCTCACGAACACCGGGGGAGACGACGCTAGCCAGAGGTGTAGACGGCTACTTGTCTCACGAACACCGGGGGAGACGACGCTAGCCAGAGGTGTAGACGGCTACTTGTCTCACGAACACCGGGGAAGACGACGCTAGCCAGAGGTGTAGACGGCTACTTGTCTCACGAACACCGGGGGAGACGACGCTAGCCAGAGGTGTAGACGGCTACTTGTCTCACGAACACCGGGGAAGACGACGCTAGCCAGAGGTGTAGACGGCTACTTGTCTCACGAACACCGGGGAAGACGACGCTAGCCAGAGGTGTAGACGGCTACTTGTCTCACGAACACCGGGGGAGACGACGCTAGCCAGAGGTGTAGACGGCTACTTGTCTCACGAACACCGGGGGAGACGACGCTAGCCAGAGGTGTAGACGGCTACTTGTCTCACGAACATCGGGGGAGACGACGCTAGCCAGAGGTGTAGACGGCTACTTGTCTCACGAACACCGGGGGAGACGACGCTAGCCAGAGGTGTAGACGGCTACTTGTCTCACGAACACCGGGGGAGACGACGCTAGCCAGAGGTGTAGACGGCTACTTGTCTCACGAACACCGGGGGAGACGACGCTAGCCAGAGGTGTAGACGGCTACTTGTCTCACGAACACCGGGGGAGACGACGCTAGCCAGAGGTGTAGACGGCTACTTGTCTCACGAACACCGGGGGAGACGACGCTAGCCAGAGAGATTGTAAACATTGCCAAGCGAAGACGTCCCTTGTGCTTAAACGGAAGTTTATAAGCCAGAAACTATTAATATTAATTTTGTAACAACTGCTTGTGCCTCGTTATTGTTATTAAGGTGTAGGATTGTTTATAATAATAGAGAAGAGGAGAAGCAGTGACAACAAAAAGCATAAACGCAATGCATCAAGCCTATACTGACGCCTTCACTGTCGCCACCAGTCCCGTCTCTGTTTACACCACATAAATCCTAATGTTTACACCACATAAATCCTAATGTTTACACCACATAAATAATAATGTTTACACCACATAAATCCTAATGTTTACACCACATAAATCCTAATGTTTACACCACATAAATCCTAATGTTTACACCACATAAATCCTAATGTTTACACCACATAAATCCTAATGTTTACACCACATAAATCCTAATGTTTACACCACATAAATGCTAATGTTTACACCACATAAATCCTAATGTTTACACCACATAAATCCTAATGTTTACACCACATAAATGCTAATGTTTACACCACATAAATCCTAATGTTTACACCACATAAATGCTAATGTTTACACCACATAAATCCTAATGTTTACACCACATAAATCCTAATGTTTACACCACATAAATCCTAATGTTTACACCACATAAATCCTAATGTTTACACCACATAAATCCTAATGTTTACACCACATAAATCCTAATGTTTATACTACATAAATCCTAATGTTTACACCACATAAATCCTAATGTTTACACCACATAAATCCTAATGTTTACACCACATAAATCCTAATGTTTACACCACATAAATCCTAATGTGTACACCACATAAATCCTAATGTGTGCACCACATAAATCCTAATGTTTACACCACATAAATCCTAATGTTTACTCCACATAAATCCTAATGTGTACACCACATAAATCCTAATGTGTACACCACATAAATCCTAATGTGTACACCACATAAATCCTAATGTTTACACCACATAAATCTTAAATAGTCACAGTTTAGCTTTCTGGAATCCTATTTAATTCTTACCAAAAACACTAACCCCCTAAAAAACAATGAAAGTAGTTAAGACGAGGGCTGTCGAGCCCAAAGTAATCAAAATATAAAATTTAAGCTATTTAAATTTGTGTATATCTATATATGTATATCTATATATATATATATATATATATATATATATATATATATATATATATATATATATATATATATATACTTAGTGATAAATAAGCTAGGCCGAAGCTTATAATAAAAGTGGCAGTACCTAATTACGGCACACATTTGTATTATTATCAAAGAGTGCTAATGCGAGGTTACATTCCAGGCTGGTGAATGGTGTGCACATCAGCCGCTGCAAGTAACCCATTATAACTCCTCTAGAAAGAAGCCTGGTACTCGACACGCCGGTCCTGGCTTCATCAACTACAACAGTTAAGACTCGACCAATTATTGTAATGTTATTTTGTAATTTTTGTATTTTTTTTATATCGAGGGTAAATACCACATTAATTTTGGTCGTTTGGGTTGACAACCAAAACTCCAGGATAATATAAATATATAAATATATATATATGACAATGTCAGACCACGGAGGAAAAAAAGAAACAGGAAATTTCCTTAAGTACTTTCGTATATTAAATACATCTTCAGAAGGTCATTTTACAGATCGAGTGATGGGTATAAATAGGCAGGAGAGAGTGGTGAAGTAAGGTGAGGTACAATACTTGGACAACGCAGAAGGCCCATTGGCCCATCAGATGCACCCAATTGGCCCATCCGATGTAGCCCAATGGCCCATCTGATACAGCAGACATACAAGCATAATGCATAGGTAATTATAACATAAAGAGGTAAATATATACAATAAATTAGTGAGACAAATGTTTTTCAATGATTCTACTTAAATCGCCCTTTAACTGATCTATTAGAAATGGATCTAAGTTATATAGACCACTGCTAATATTCAAATTACTTTCTTTGGTGATCTGTATCAAAGCGGATTCTATTATGTTTCTGTTATAGGTTGTTTTACAATTTGTTATTGAAGACGCACTCTCCCAATCAATTTGGTGAGCTTTTTCTGACAAATGCACAAACAAAGCATTAGATAATTGGCCATGTCTTACAGAGTATTTATGTTGCGATATTCTACATTTTAAATCTTTAGATGTTTGCCCGACATAGAACTTATTACATTCCTTACAAGGAATTTTATAAATGACGCAATTATCACTACGAGAGCTGTTCCTTACTAATAGCTTACCAACAGTGTTTTCGTAGCTAAACATTACATCTATATTAAAAAGTTTCAAGGCCTTGACAATATTCTCAAACCCAGAGAAATATGGTAAACATAACACATTCTTTGGGCGAATCCTTTCACTGCATACATTATTATAATATGTACGACGAGCTTTGTTACGACAAGCTTCCAAAAAATTTATTCCCAAAAAATTCGTATTTAATATACGAAAGTACTTAAGGAAATTTCCTGTTTCTTTTTTTTCCTCCGTGGTCTGACATTGTCACATTCTTAATCACTTGTTTATTTTCGTGATATACACACATAATGAGAACCACGCGCTCTTTTGCTTTTCTGTTCCCTCAGACTGCTTCCTTTGTGACCACCTTCGCTTCTCTACTAGTGAAAGCACACTGTTCCCGCATCCGCCTCAAATTCCTGAAACAATGCCTTGGTGAGCAAGTTGTACCCAAGTCTCTGCTACCTGCCCGTCTGCTCAAATTAGGTGATGAACCGTTTAGTGATTTCTGTGCTACCATTTTGAAAAAACACATTGAAGTTACAAAATCAAAGGAACGTTCTGTTTTCAAAAGCCTGGATACAGCAAAAAGAAACTTTCATCACGCAATACCTTTGGACTGGAAAAATCTTCTGATGGATGAAATATATAGTGACTTACGCGGAAAAATTAATCAGTTACAGAAAATTCTTAAGCGCAAGTTAGAAAGTTTGATTAAAAATAGTGATTGGAACAAGAAATCTAATCCTAACAACGTGTTGAATCTGTCGTCCAAAACGATAAGTGAAAATGTGGTTACTGCTTTGGGTTATGGTATGTCTTTTGCCATTTCAAATCAACCTTCTGCAGTTAAAATTGCTAGTTCATTGTTACAGCTTGAAAAACATAACTCTCTGTCTTCACAAAACCTAAACCTGGTTAAAGGTATTGTTTATGGTTCAATGTTGACGCCCCAAACAAACAATTTTCCCGAAAGATTCAGACGAAGCTTACAGGAGTTAAGAGCCGATCCTTCCATTCATATAACAAAGGCTGATAAATCCAGCACTATTGTTATTTTAAACAAGGAGGAATATATTTCGAAAATGAATGATCTCCTCCTAGATTCTTCAACGTACACTAAGCTTAGGAAAAATCCTCTTGAGGACATCATCAAGTTCTTCAATAGTAGCTTGAGGAAGTTGTTAAGTAAACATAAAGATCTTCTTAATCAATTTACTACTTCATCACCTTCATTACCATATCTATATGGTCTTGTCAAGACGCATAAGCCTAACAATCCCATGAGACCTATCATCAGTTCTGTGGGATCCATTTCTTACAAACTCTCCAAATGGCTTACCAAAATCTTGTCCCCTTTGTTAGGAACTATCTCCTCTTCTCATTTGACAAATTCTCTTGATTTAGTTAACAAATTGAATAGTGTTCCTGTCACTCCTGATGTAAAGTTAATCAGTTTTGACGTTTGTTCTTTGTTCACAAAGGTACCGGTCGATGATATTCTCGATTATCTTGCTCGTGAACTAATGAGCCATGACTTACCTCTTTCTGCTGATATTATTGTCAGTCTTGTTAAGTTGTGCATTAAAGAATGTAAATTTACCTTTAATAATGAGTATTATTTACAGACTTTTGGAATGGCAATGGGGAATCCTCTATCGCCATTGCTCTCAAACCTGTACATGGAATTCTTTGAAAAGAAATTTGTTTCAAAAATAACTCCTGGAATCATTCCTTGGTTTAGATATGTTGATGATATCTTGTGTATTTGGCCTTCAGATGTAAACACAGACGAATTTGTAGCCAAACTTAATGACCAAGTCACCTCCATAAAATTTACTATGGAGACTGAAATTGATAAATGTTTGCCATTCTTAGATGTGCTTATTCATAGGGAAAACTCTTCATTAAAGTTTAGTGTTTACAGAAAACCTACGAACAATTTATCTTATGTTCATTATTTTTCAGGGCATAAATACAATGTAAAAAGTCAATTTTTTCTTCAATGTATTTAAGAGCTCTTCGAGTTGTGAGTCCAGAATTCTTAGACGAAGAATTTAAGAATATTGATTCGATTGGTCTTAAGCTTTGTTACCCACTGAATTTTTTGGAAGTTTGTCGTAACAAAGCTCGTCGTACATATTATAATAATGTATGCACTGAAAGGATTCGCCCAAAGAATGTGTTATGTTTACCATATTTCTCTGGGTTTGAGAATATTGTCAAGGCCTTGAAACTTTTTAATATAGATGTAATGTTTAGCTACGAAAACACTGTTGGTAAGCTATTAGTAAGGAACAGCCCTCGTAGTGATAATTGCGTCATTTATAAAATACCTTGTAAGGAATGTAATAAGTTCTATGTCGGGCAAACATCTAAAGATTTAAAATGTAGAATATCGCAACATAAATACTCTGTAAGACATGGCCAATTATCTAATGCTTTGTTTGTGCATTTGTCAGAAAAAGCTCACCAAATTGATTGGGAGAGTGCGTCTTCAATAACAAATTGTAAAAGCACCTATAACAGAAACATAATAGAATCCGCTTTGATACAGATCACCAAAGAAAGTAATTTGAATATTAGCAGTGGTCTATATAACTTAGATCCATTTCTAATAGATCAGTTAAAGGGCGATTTAAGTAGAATCATTGAAAAACATTTGTCTCACTAATTTATTGTATATATTTACCTCTTTATGTTATAATTACCTATGCATTATGCTTGTATGTCTGCTGTATCAGATGGGCCATTGGGCTACATCGGATGGGCCAATTGGGTGCATCTGATGGGCCAATGGGCCTTCTGCGTTGTCCAAGTATTGTACCTCACCTTACTTCTCCACTCTCTCCTGCCTATTTATACCCATCACTCGATCTGTAAAATGACCTTCTGAAGATGTATTTAATATACGAAAGTACTTAAGGAAATTTCCTGTTTCTTTTTTTCCTCCGTGGTCTGACATTGTCACATTCTTAATCACGTGTTTATTTTCGTGATATACACACACACATATATATATATATATATATATATATATATATATATATATATATATATATATATATATATATATATATATATATATATATATATATTAGTATATTTTGGTGGCAGTCTTTCCTGTAGACATAAATTATTAAATATGACCGAAAAAGTAAGATTAATAATTTTAACACGAATTTTCTCAATCTTTCGTACATTTCTTTTCACTGTTGGAGGTAAATCAAAAATCAATTCTCCAAAATTCATTTTTATTTCTAGTCTGACGCGACACGAGCGCGTTTCGTAAAACTTATTACATTTTCAAAGACTTTAGTTCACAAATACACAACTGAATAGAACTTACGCATCTCCGATTTTATATCTACATTTGAGTGAGGTGGAAGGGGTGATGTGGCATTAACACAAGACAGAACAAGAGGTGGCATTAATAGGGTATTAATTTCATCAACACAAGACAGAACACGAAACAATGGGTATTGAATAGAAGTGTTTGTAGAAAGCCTATTGGTCCATATTTCTTGATGCTTCTATATTGGAGCGGAGTCTTGAGGTGGGTAGAATATAGTTGTGCAATAATTGGCTGTTGATTGCTGGTGTTGACTTCTTGATGTGTAGTGCCTCGCAAACGTCAAGCCGCCTGCTATCGCTGTATCTATCGATGATTTCTGTGTTGTTTACTAGGATTTCTCTGGCGATGGTTTGGTTGTGGGAAGAGATTATATGTTCCTTAATGGAGACCTGTTGCTTATGCAACAGGTTAGAACTATTAATCTTACTTTTTCGGTCATATTTAATAATATATATATATATATATATATATATATATATATATATATATATATATATATATATATATATATATATATATATATATATATATATATATATATATATATATAATGTATATATATATATGTTTGTGTGTGTGTGTGTGTGTGTGTGTGTATGTATATGTATCAACAGAAATAGCTTAGTAAACAACTCAGCAGAGACGTAATGATGACTAAGATCTCTTAAGAACAAGAGTAAACAGAGTGAGAATGGTCGAGGCAGGCATGCCACACCCAGGATAACTCAAGTGTCTAAAGCCAAGATGGTCGGCATATTACTAACTAGGCTAGTCATACTACTAACTAACTAAGGTAGGCATTTGTTGTTACAAGTGTTGTTGTTACAGGTGATGTTGTGGTGGTGGCTGTGTTTGTTGGTACAGCTGTTGTTATTGTTGTGGCTGTGTTTGCTGGTACAGATGCTCTTGTGGCTGTGTTTGTTGGTACAGCTGTTGTTATTGTTGTGGCTGTGTTTGCTGGTACAGATGCTCTTGTGGCTGTGTTTGTTGGTACAGCTGTTGTTATTGTTGTGGCTGTGTTTGCTGGTACAGTTGCTGTTGTGACTGTGTTTGCTGGTACAGTTGCTGTTGTGGCTGTGTTTGCTGGTACAGATGCTGTTGTGACTGTGTTTGCTGGTACAGTTGCTGTTGTGACTGTGTTTGCTGGTACAGTTGCTGTTGTGGCTGTACTTGTTGGTACAGTTGCTGTTGTGACTGTGTTTGCTGGTACAGTTGCTGTTGTGGCTGTGTTTGTTGGTACAGTTGCTGTTGTGACTGTGTTTGCTGGTACAGATGCTGTTGTGGCTGTGTTTGCTGGTACAGTTGCTGTTGTGGCAGTGTTTGCTGGTACAGTTGCTGTTGTGACTGTGTTTGCTGGTACAGATGCTGTTGTGGCTGTACTTGCTGGTACAGTTGCTGTTGTGGCAGTGTTTGCTGGTACAGTTGCTGTTGTGGCTGTGTTTGCTGGTACAGTTGCTGTTGTGGCTGTACTTGTTGGTACAGTTGCTGTTGTGGCTGTACTTGTTGGTACAGTTGCTGTTGTGGCTGTACTTGTTGGTACAGTTGCTGTTGTGGCTGTACTTGTTGGTACAGTTGCTGTTGTGGCTGTACTTGTTGGTACAGTTGCTGTTGTGACTGTGTTTGCTGGTACAGTTGCTGTTGTGACTGTGTTTGCTGGTACAGATGCTGTTGTGGCTGTGTTTGCTGGTACAGATGCTGTTGTGGCTGTGTTTGCTGGTACAGTTGCTGTTGTGACTGTGTTTGCTGGTACAGTTGCTGTTGTGACTGTGTTTGCTGGTACAGTTGCTGTTGTGACTGTGTTTGCTGGTACAGTTGCTGTTGTGGCTGTGTTTGTTGGTACAGTTGCTGTTGTGGCTGTGTTTCCTGGTACAGTTGCTGTTGTGGCTGTGTTTGCTGGTACAGTTGCTGTTGTGGCTGTGTTTGCTGGTACAGTTGCTGTTGTGGCTGTGTTTGCTGGTACAGATGCTGTTGTGGCTGTGTTTGCTGGTACAGATGCTGTTGTGGCTGTACTTGTTGGTACAGTTGCTGTTGTGGCTGTGTTTGCTGGTACAGTTGCTGTTGTGGCTGTACTTGTTGGTACAGTTGCTGTTGTGGCTGTACTTGTTGGTACAGTTGCTGTTGTGGCTGTACTTGTTGGTACAGTTGCTGTTGTGGCTGTTTGCTGGTACAGTTGCTGTTGTGGCTGTGTTTGCTGGTACAGTTGCTGTTGTGGCTGTACTTGTTGGTACAGTTGCTGTTGTGGCTGTACTTGCTGGTCTGGCTGGTGTGGGGGGTCTGGCTGGTGTGGGAGGTCTGGCTGGTGTGGGAGGTCTGGCTGGTGTGGGAGGTCTGGCTGGTGTGGGGGGTCTGGCTGGTGTGGGAGGTCTGGCTGGTGTGGGAGGTCTGGCTGGTGTGGGAGGTCTGGCTGGTGTGGGAGGTCTGGCTGGTGTGGGAGGTCTGGCTGGTGTGGGAGGTCTGGCAGGTGTGGGGGGTCTGGCTGGTGTGGGGGGTCTGGCAGGTATTTCTACAAACCTAGCCTAAACTAACCTAACTTAACCTGCCAACCTAGCCTATTTCCTAGTCAAAACAAACATATCCTAATCTAAGCTAACCTAACCTAACCTAACGTAACTAACTCCTGGATACCTATTTACTGTTAGGTGAATAGATGTATTCGGTGATAGGAAACGCTACCTACAATTACAGCCCTTCTTCTTTTTCTATTTCTACAAACCTAGCCTATTTCCTAGCCTAAACTAACCTAACCTAAGGTAATCTAACTAACTCCTGGATACCTATTTACTGCTACGTGAACAGAGAAGACACGCTACCAACAATTACTGCCCTATTTCTATTTCAACAAAAATAGCCTATTTCTTAGCCTAAACTAATCTAACCTAATTAAACCTAACCTAACCTAATCTAACCTTACCTATATATATACTTCACTACTCACTATCATCATCACTACCACACTACTCACTAACATCATCACTACCTCACTACTCACCATCATCATCACTACCACAATACTCACTAACATCATCACTACCTCACTACTCACCATCATCATCATTACCTCACTACTCACCATCACTACCACACTACTCACCATCATCACTACCACACTACTCACCATCATCACTACCACACTACTCACCATCATCATCATTACCTCACTACTCACCATCACTACCACACTACTCACCATCATCACTACCTCACTACTCACTAACATCATCACTTCCTCACTACTCACCATCATCATCACTACCTCTCTACTCACCATCATCATCACTACCTCTCTACTCACCATCATCATTACCTCACTACTCACCATCATCATCACTACCTCACCATCATCATCACTACCTCTCTACTCACCATCATCATCACTACCTTTCTACTCACCATCATCATCATTACCTCACTACTAACCATCATCATCACTACCTCACTATCATCATCATTACCTCACTACTCACCATCACTACCACACTACTCACCATCATCACTACCTCACTACTCACCATCACTACCACACTACTCACCATCATCACTACCTCACTACTCACTAACATCATCACTTCCTCACTACTCACTATCATCATCACTACTCACCATCATCACTACTCACCATCATCACTACCACACTACTCATAAACATCATCACTACCACACTACTCACCATCATCACTACCACACTACTCTTAACCATCATCACTACCTCACCATCATCATCACTACCACACTACTCACCATCATCACTACCACACTACTCTTAACCATCATCACTACCTCACCATCATCATCACTACCTCACCATCATCACTACCTCACCATCATCATCACTACCTCACTACTCACCATCATCACTACCACAATACTCACCATCATCATCACTACCACAATACTCACGATCAACATCACTAACCACACTACTTAGCAACACCATCACTACCTCACTACTCACCATCATCATCACTATCACACTACTCACCATCATCATCACTACCTCACTACTCACCATCATCATCACTACCTCACTACTCACTATCATCATCACTACTACAATACTCACGATCAACATCACTAACCACACTACTCACTATCATCATCACTACCACACTACTCACCATCATCACTACCATACTATTCACTATCATCACTACCTCACTACTCACCATCATCACTACCACTACTCTCTATCATCACTTCTCACCATCAGCATCACTACCTCACTATCATCATCACTACCACACTACTCACCATCATCATCACTACCACACTATTCACTATCATCATCACTACCTCAATACTCACCATCATCATCACTACCACACTACTCACCATCATCATAACTACCTCACTACTCACTATCATCATCACTACCACACTACTCACCATCATCATCACTACCACACTACTCACTATCATCACTTCTATCACTACTCACCATCATCATCACTACCACACTACTCACCATCATCATCACTACCACACTACTCACCATCATCATCACTACCTCACTACTCACTATCATCATCACTACCTCACTACTCACCATCATCACTACCTCACTACTCACTATCATCATCACTACTCACCATCATCTTCACTACCACACTATTCACTATCATTATCACTACCACACTACTCACCATCATCATCACTACCACACTATTCACTATCATCATCACTACCTCACTATCACCATCACTACCTCACTATCATAATAACTACCACACTACTCACCATCATCATCACTACCACACTATTCACTATCATCATCACTACTCACTATCATCACTTCTATCACTTCTCACCATCATCATCACTACCACACTATTCACCATCATCACTACTACACTACTCACTATCATCATCACTACCACACTATTCACTATCATCATCACTACCACACTACTCACCATCATCATCTTTACCTCACTACTCACCATCATCATCACTACATCACTATCATCATCACTACCACACTACTCACCTTCATCATCACTACCACACTACTCACCATCATCATCACTACCTCACTACTCACCATCATCATCACTACCTCACTACTCACTATCATCATCACTACCTCACTACTCACCATCATCACTACCACACTACTCACTATCATCACTTCTCACCATCATCATCACTACCTCACTACTCACTATTATCATCACTACCACACTATTCACCATCATCATCACTACCACACTTCACTATCATCATCACTACCACACTACTCACCATCATCATCACTACCTCACTACTCACCATCATCATCACTACCACACTACTCACCATCATCATCACTACCTCACTACTCACCATCATCATCACTACCACACTACTCACCATCATCATCACTACCACACTTCACCATCATCATCACTACCTCACTACTCACTATCATCATCACTACCACACTATTCACTATCATCATCACTACCACACTACTCACCATCATCATCACTACCACACTACTCACCATCATCATCACTACCTCACTACTCACCATCATCACTACTCACTATCACTACCACACTACTCACCGAGTAGTGTGGTAGTGATGATAGTGAGTAGTGTCATAGTGATGATGGTGAGTAGTGTTGTAGTGATGATGTTTATGAGTAGTGTGGTAGTGATGATGGTGGGTAGTGATAATGGTGAGTAGTGATGATGATGATGATGGTGAGTAGTGAGGAAGTGATGATGTTAGTGAGTAGTGAGGAAATGATGATGGTGGTGAGTAGAGAAGTAGTGATGATGATGGTGAGTAGTGAGGTAGTGATGATGGTGAGTAGTGTGGTAGTGATGGTGAGTAGTGAGGTAATGTTGATGATGGTGAGTAGTGAGGTAATGATGACGATGGCGAGTAGTGTGGTAGTGATGATGTTAGTGAGTAGAGAGGTAGTGATGATGATGGTGAGTAGAGAGGTAGTGATGATGATGGTGAGTAGTGAGGTAATGATGATGATGGCGAGTAGTGTGGTAGTGATGATGTTAGTGAGTAGAGAGGTAGTGATGATGATGGTGAGTAGAGAGGTAGTGATGATGATGGTGAGGTAGTGATGATGATGGTGAGGTAGTGATGATGATGGTGAGTAGTGAGGTAATGATGATGGTGATTAGAGAGGTAGTGATGATGATGGTGAGTAGAGAGGTACTGATGATGATGGTGAGTAGTGAGGTAGTGATGATGTTAGTGAGTAGTGTGGTAGTGATGATGATGGTGAGTAGTGAGGTAGTGATGATGTTAGTGAGTATTGTGGTAGTGATGATGATGGTGAGTAGTGAGGTAGTGATGATGTTAGTGAGTATTGTGGTAGTGATGATGATGGTGAGTAGTGAGGTAGTGATGATGTTAGTGAGTAGTGTGGTAGTGATGATGATGGTGAGCAGTGAGGTAGTGATGATGATGGTGAGTAGAGAGGTAGTGATGATGATGGTGAGTAGTGAGGTAGTGATGATGTTAGTGAGTATTGTGGTAGTGATGATGATGGTGAGTAGTGAGGTAGTGATGATGATGGTGAGTAGAGAGGTAGTGATGATGATGGTGAGTAGTGAGGTAGTGATGATGTTAGTGAGTAGTGGGGTAGTGATGATGATGGTGAGTAGAGAGGTAGTGATGATGTTAGTGAGTAGAGAGGTAGTGATGATGATGGTGAGTAGAGAGGTAGTGATGATGATGGTGAGTAGAGAGGTAGTGATGATGATGGTGAGGTAGTGATGATGATGGTGAGGTAGTGATGATGATGGTGAGTAGTGAGGTAATGATGATGGTGAGTAGAGAGGTAGTGATGATGATGGTGAGTAGAGAGGTAGTGATGATGATGGTGAGTAGTGAGGTAGTGATGATGTTAGTGAGTAGTGTGGTAGTGATGATGATAGTGAGTAGTGAAGTATATATATAGGTAAGGTTAGATTAGGTTAGGTTAGGTTTAATTAGGTTAGATTAGTTTAGGCTAAGAAATAGGCTATTTTTGTTGAAATAGAAATAGGGCAGTAATTGTTGGTAGCGTGTCTTCTCTGTTCACGTAGCAGTAAATAGGTATCCAGGAGTTAGTTAGATTACCTTAGGTTAGGTTAGTTTAGGCTAGGAAATAGGCTAGGTTTGTAGAAATAGAAAAAGAAGAAGGGCTGTAATTGTAGGTAGCGTTTCCTATCACCGAATACATCTATTCACCTAACAGTAAATAGGTATCCAGGAGTTAGTTACGTTAGGTTAGGTTAGGTTAGCTTAGATTAGGTTATGTTTGTTTTGACTAGGAAATAGGCTAGGTTTGCAGGTTAAGTTAGGTTAGTTTAGGCTAGGTTTGTAGAAATAGAAATAGAAAAAGGGCTGTAATTGTTGGTAGCCTATCTAACCTAACCAAGGAACCTAACCAACCAACCTAATCAACCAACGTAACCAACCAACCTAACCAACCAACCTAACCAACCAACCTAACCAACCAACCTAACCAACGTAACCAACCAACCTAACCAATGTAACCAACCAACCTTATCAACCAATGTAACCAACCAACCTAATCAACCAACGTAACCAACCAACCTAATCAACCAACCTAACCAACCAACCTAACCAACCAACCTAACCAACGTAACCAACCAACCTAACCAATGTAACCAACCAACCTAACCAACGTAACCAACCAACCTAACCAATGTAACCAACCTAAGCAACCAACCTAAGCAACCTAACCTAACCAACCAACCTAACCAACCAACCAACCTAACCTAACCTAACCTAACCTAACCTAACCAACCTAACAAACCAACCAACCAACATAAGCTATCTAACCTAACCAACCAACCTAAGCTATCTAACCTAACCAACCAACCTAAGCTATCTAACCTAACCAAGCAACCTAACCAAGCTACCTAACCAACCAACCTAAGCAACCAACCTAAGCAACCAACCTAAGCAACCAACCTAAGCAACCTAACCTAACCAACCTAACCTAACCAACCAACCTAAGCAACCAACCTAAGCAACCAACCTAAGCAACCAACCTAAGCAACCTAACCTAACCAACCTAACCTAACAAACCAACCTAACCAACCAACCTAACCTAACCAACCAACCTAACAAACCAACCTAACCAACCTAACAAACGAACCTAACCTAACAAACCAACCTAACCAACCAACCTAACCTAACCAACCAACCTAACCAACCAACCTAACCAACCAACCTAACCTAACTTAACCTAACCTAACCTAACCAACCTAACCTAACAAACCAACCTAACCAACCAACCTAACAAACCAACCTAACCAACCAACCTAACAAACCAACCTAACAAACCAACCAACCTAACCAACGTAACCAACCAACCAACGTAACCAACCAACCTAACCAACGTAACCAACCATCCTAACCAACGTGACCAACCAACCTAACCAATGTAATAACGTAACCAACTTAAGTTGGTTAGTGAAACTAACCAACTACTAACACTGCTAACAACAATGGTACTAACCAACTTAAGTTGGTTAGTACCAACGTAACCAACCTAAGCAACCAACCTAAGCAACCTAACCTAACCAACCAACCTAACCAACCAACCAACCTAACCAACCAACCTAACCAACCAACCAACCTAACCAACCAACGTAACTAACCTAACCAACCAACCTAAGCTATCTAATCTAACCAAGCAACCTAACCAACCAACCTAACCAAGGAACCTAACCAACCAACCAACCTAACCAACCTAAGCTATCTAACCTAACCAACCAACCTAACTAACCTAACCAACCAACCTAACCAACGTAACCAACCTAACCAACCAACCTAACCAAGGAACCTAACCAACCAACCAACCTAACCAACCTAAGCTATCTAACCTAACCAACCAACCTAACTAACCTAACCAACCAACCTAACCAACGTAACCAACCTAACCAACTAACCTAACAAACGAACCTAACTAACCAACCAACCTAACCAACCAACCTAACCTAACCAACCTAACAAACGAACCTAACTAACCAACCAACCTAACCAACCAACCTAACCAACCTAAGCTATCTAACCTAACCAACCAACCTAACCTAACCTAACCTAACCAACCAACCCAACCTAACCTAACCAACCAACCAACCCAACCTAACCTAACCAACCAACCTAAGCAATCTAACCTAACCAACCAACCTAACCAACCAACCAACCAACCAACCTAACCAACCTAAGCAATCTAACCTAACCAACTAACCTAACCAACTAACCTAACCAACCAACCAACCTAACCAACCTAAGCAATCTAACCTAACCAACTAACCAACCCAACCTAACCTAACCAACCAACCTAAGCAATCTAACCTAACCAACTAACCTAACCAACCAACCTAACCAACCAACCAACCTAACCAACCTAAGCAATCTAACCTAACCAACTAACCTAACCAACTAACCTAACCAACCAACTTAAGCTATCTAACCTAACCAAGCAACCTAAGCAACCAACCTAAGCAACCAACCTAAGCAACCAACCTAAGCAACCTAACCTAACCAACCTAACCTAACAAACCAACCTAACCAACCAACCTAACCTAACCAACCAACCTAACAAACCAACCTAACCAACCTAACCTAACAAACGAACCTAACCTAACAAACCAACCTAACCAACCAACCTAACCTAACCAACCAACCTAACCAACCAACCTAACCAACCAACCTAACCTAACCTAACTTAACCTAACCTAACCTAACCAACCTAACCTAACAAACCAACCTAACCAACCAACCTAACAAACCACCCTAACCAACCAACCTTACAAACCAACCTAACAAACCAACCAACCTAACCAACGTAACCAACCAACCAACGTAACCAACCAACCTAACCAACGTAACCAACCATCCTAACCAACGTGACCAACCAACCTAACCAATGTAATAACGTAACCAACTTAAGTTGGTTAGTGATACTAACCAACTACTAACACTGCTAACAACAATGGTACTAACCAACTTAAGTTGGTTAGTACCAACGTAACCAACCTAAGCAACCAACCTAAGCAACCTAACCTAACCAACCAACCTAACCAACCAACCAACCTAACCAACCAACCTAACCAACCAACCAACCTAACTAACCAACGTAACTAACCTAACCAACCAACCTAAGCTATCTAATCTAACCAAGCAACCTAACCAACCAACCTAACCAAGGAACCTAACCAACCAACCAACCTAACCAACCTAAGCTATCTAACCTAACCAACCAACCTAACTAACCTAACCAACCAACCTAACCAACGTAACCAACCTAACCAACCAACCTAACCAACCAACCAACCTAACCAACCTAAGCTATCTAACCTAACCAACCAACCTAACTAACCTAACCAACCAACCTTACCAACGTAACCAACCTAACCAACTAACCTAACAAACGAACCTAACTAACCAACCAACCAACCTAACCTAACCAACCTAACAAACGAACCTAACTAACCAACCAACCTAACCAACCAACCTAACCAACCTAAGCTATCTAACCTAACCAACCAACCTAACCTAACCTAACCTAACCAACCAACCCAACCTAACCTAACCAACCAACCAACCCAACCTAACCTAACCAACCAACCTAAGCAATCTAACCTAACCAACCAACCTAACCAACCAACCAACCAACCAACCTAACCAACCTAAGCAATCTAACCTAACCAACTAACCTAACCAACTAACCTAACCAACCAACCAACCTAACCAACCTAAGCAATCTAACCTAACCAACTAACCAACCCAACCTAACCTAACCAACCAACCTAAGCAATCTAACCTAACCAACTAACCTAACCAACCAACCTAACCAACCAACCAACCTAACCAACCTAAGCAATCTAACCTAACCAACTAACCTAACCAACTAACCTAACCAACCAACTTAAGCTATCTCACCTAACCAAGCAACCTAATCAACCAACCTAACCAACCAACGTAACCAACCAACCTAACCAAACAACCTAAGCTATCTAACCTAACCAACCAACCTAAGCTATCTAACCAACCTATCCAACCAACCTAACCAAGCAACCTAACCAACCAACCTAACCAAGGAACCTAACCAACCAACCTAACCAACGTAAGCTATCTAACCTAACCAACCAACCTAACCAACGTAACCAACCAACCTAACCAACCAACCTAAGCAACCTAACCTAACCAACCAACCTAAGCTATCTAACCTAACCAACCAACCTAAGCTATCTAACCTAACCAACCAACCTAAGCTATCTAACCTAACCAACCAACCTAACCAAGCAACCTAACCAATTAACCTAACCGAAGAACCTAACCAACCTAACTGAAGAACCTAATCAACCAACCTAACCAAGCAACCTAACCAACCAACCTAACCAAAGAACCTAATCAACCAACCAACCCAACCTAACCAACCAACCTAACCAACGTAACCAACCAACCTAAGCTATCCAACCAACCTAACTAACCTAACCAAGCAACCTAAGCTATCTAACCTAACAAAGCAACCTAACCAACCAACCTAACCAACCAACCAACCTAACCAACCAACCTAAGCAATGTAACCTAACCTGAGCAACCTAACCTAACCAACGTAACCAACCAACCTAAGCAATGTAACCTAACCTGAGCAACCTAACCTAACCAACGTAACCAACCAACCTAAGCAATGTAACCTAACCTGAGCAACCTAACCTGAGCAACCTAACCTGAGCAACCTAACCTGAGCAACCTAGCCTGAGCAACCTAACCTGAGCAACCTAACCTAACCAACCAACCTAACCAACCAACCAAACCAACCAACCTAACCAACCAACCAACCTAACCAACCAACCAACCTAACCAACCAACCTAACCAACCAACCAACCTAACCAACCAACCAACCTAACCAACCAACCTAACCAACCAACCTAATCAACCAACCTAACCAGGCAACCTAACCAACCAACCTAACCAATGTAACCAACCAACCTAACCAACCAACCTTAGCTATCTAACCTAACCAACCAACCTATCCAACCAACCTTAGCTATCTAACCTAACCAACCAACCTATCCAACCAACCTTAGCTATCTAACCTAACCAACCAACCTAACCAACCAACCTAACCAAGGAACCTAACCAACCAACCTAACCAACGTAAGCTATCTAACCTAACCAACCAACCTAACCAACGTAACCAACCTAACCAACCAACCTAACCAACCAACCTAAGCAACCTAACCTAACCAACCAACCTAAGCTATCTAACCTAACCAACCAACCTAAGCTATCTAACCTAACCAACCAACCTAAGCTATCTAACCTAACCAACCAACCTAACCAAGCAACCTAACCAATTAACCTAACCGAAGAACCTAACCAACCTAACTGAAGAACCTAATCAACCAACCTAACCAAGCAACCTAACCAACCAACCTAACCAAAGAACCTAATCAACCAACCAACCCAACCTAACCAACCAACCTAACCAATGTAACCAACCAACCTAAGCTATCCAACCAACCTAACTAACCTAACCAAGCAACCTAAGCTATCTAACCTAACCAAGCAACCTAACCAACCAACCTAACCAACCAACCAACCTAACTAACCAACCTAAGCAATGTAACCTAACCTGAGCAACCTAACCTAACCAACGTAACCAACCAACCTAAGCAATGTAACCTAACCTGAGCAACCTAACCTGAGCAACCTAACCTGAGCAACCTAACCTGAGCAACCTAGCCTGAGCAACCTAACCTGAGCAACCTAACCTAACCAACCAACCTAACCAACCAACCTAACCAACCAACCTAACCAACCAACCAACCTAACCAACCAACCAACCTAACCAACCAACCTAACCAACCAACCAACCTAACCAACCAACCAACCTAACCAACCAACCTAACCAACCAACCTAATCAACCAACCTAACCAGGCAACCTAACCAACCAACCTAACCAATGTAACCAACCAACCTAACCAACCAACCTTAGCTATCTAACCTAACCAACCAACCTATCCAACCAACCTTAGCTATCTAACCTAACCAACCAACCTATCCAACCAACCTTAGCTATCTAACCTAACCAACCAACCTAACCAACCAACCTAACCAACCAACCTAACCAAGGAACCTAACCAACCAACCTAACCAACGTAAGCTATCTAACCTAACCAACCAACCTAACCAACGTAACCAACCTAACCAACCAACCTAACCAACCAACCTAAGCAACCTAACCTAACCAACCAACCTAAGCTATCTAACCTAACCAACCAACCTAAGCTATCTAACCTAACCAACCAACCTAAGCTATCTAACCTAACCAACCAACCTAACCAAGCAACCTAACCAATTAACCTAACCGAAGAACCTAACCAACCTAACTGAAGAACCTAATCAACCAACCTAACCAAGCAACCTAACCAACCAACCTAACCAAAGAACCTAATCAACCAACCAACCCAACCTAACCAACCAACCTAACCAATGTAACCAACCAACCTAAGCTATCCAACTAACCTAACTAACCTAACCAAGCAACCTAAGCTATCTAACCTAACCAAGCAACCTAACCAACCAACCTAACCAACCAACCAACCTAACCAACCAACCTAAGCAATGTAACCTAACCTGAGCAACCTAACCTAACCAACGTAACCAACCAACCTAAGCAATGTAACCTAACCTGAGCAACCTAACCTAACCAACGTAACCAACCAACCTAAGCAATGTAACCTAACCTGAGCAACCTAACCTGAGCAACCTAACCTGAGCAACCTAACCTGAGCAACCTAGCCTGAGCAACCTAACCTGAGCAACCTAACCTAACCAACCAACCTAACCAACCAACCTAACCAACCAACCAACCTAACCAACCAACCAACCTAACCAACCAACCTAACCAACCAACCAACCTAACCAACCAACCAACCTAACCAACCAACCTAACCAACCAACCTAATCAACCAACCTAACCAGGCAACCTAACCAACCAACCTAACCAATGTAACCAACCAACCTAACCAACCAACCTTAGCTATCTAACCTAACCAACCAACCTATCCAACCAACCTTAGCTATCTAACCTAACCAACCAACCTATCCAACCAAGCTTAGCTATCTAACCTAAAAAACCTAACCAACCAACCTAAGCAACCAACCTAAGCAACCAACCTAAGCAACCTAACCTAACCAACCTAACTTAACTAACCAACCTAACCAACCAACCAACCTAACCAACCTAACAAACCAACCTAACTAACCAACCAACCTAACCAACCAACCTAAGCTATCTAACCTAACCAACCAACCTATCCAACCAACCTTAGCTATCTAACCTAACCAACCAACCTAAGCTATCTAACCTAACCAACCAACCTAAGCTATCTAACCTAACCAAGCAACCTAACCAAGCTACCTAACCAACCAACCTAACCAAGCAACCTAACCAAACAACCTAACCAACAAACCTAACCAAGCAACCTAACCAACCAACCTAACCAAAGAACCTAATCAACCAACCTATCCAAGCAACCTAACGAACCAACCTAACCTAACCTAACCAACCAACCCAATGTAACCTAACCAACGTAACCAACCATCCTAACCAACGTAACCAACCAACGTAACCAACCTAACCTAACCTAACCAACCAACTAACCTAACCTACCTAACCTAACCTAACCAACCAACTAACCTAACCAACCAACCTAACCAACGTAACCAACCAACCTACCCAACGTAACCAACCTAAGCAACCAACCTAAGCAACCTAACCTAACCAACCTAACCTAACCTAACCAACCTAACCAACCAACCAAACTAACCAACCAACCAACCTAACCAACCTAACAAACCAACCTAACTAACCAACCAACCTAACCAAACAACCTAAGCTCTCTAACCTATCCAACCAACCATAGCTATCTAACCTAACCAACCAACCTAAGCTATCTAATTTAACCAACCAACCTAAGCTATCTAACCTAACCAAGCAGCCTAATCAACCAAGCTAACCAAGCAACCTAACCAACCTAACCTAACCAACCTAACCTAACCTAACCAACCAAACTAACCTAACCTAACCAACCAACCAACCTAACCAACGTAACCAACCAACCTAACCAACGTGACCAACCAACCTAACCAATGTAATAACGTAACCAACTTAACCTAACCAACCAACCTAACCAACCAACCTAACCAAACCAACCAACCAACCTAACCAACCAACCTAACCAACCAACCAACCTAACCAACCAACCTAATCAACCAACCTAAGCTATCTAACTAACCAACCTAACTAACCAACCAACCTAACCAACGTAATCTAACCTAACCAACCAACGTAACTAACCTAACCAACCAACCTAAGCTATCTAACCTAACCAACCAACCTAACCTAACCTAACCAACCAACCAACGTAACCAACCAACCTAACCAACCAACCTAAGCAATCTAACCTAACCAACCAACCTAACCAACCAACCTAACCAACCAACTTAAGCTATCTAACCTAACCAACCAACCTAACCAACCAACCTAACCAACCAACCTAACTAACCTAACCAACCAACTTAAGGTATCTAACCTAACCAACCAACCTAACTAACCTAACCAACCAACTTAAGCTATCTAACCTAACCAAGCAACCTAACCAACCAACCTAACCAAGGAACCTAACCAACTAACCTAACCAACCAACCTAAGCTATCTAGCTAACCTAACCAAGCAACCTAACCAACCAACCTAACCAAGGAACCTAACGAACCAACCTAACCAACGTAAGCTATCTAACCTAACCAACCAACCTAACCAACGTAACCAAACTAACCAACCAAAGCAACCAACCTAAGCAACCTAACCTAACCAACCAACCTAAGCTATCTAACCTAACCAACCAACCTAAGCTATCTAACCTATCCAACCAACCTAACCCAACCAACCTAACCTAACCAACCAACCTAACCTAACCAACCTAACCAACCAACCTAACCAAGCAACCTAACCAAGCAACCTAACCAACGTACCAACCTAAGCAATGTAACCTAACCTAATGTAACCTGAGCAACCTAACGTGAGCAACCTAACCTGAGCAACCTAACCGACCTAACCTAACCAACCAACCTAACCAACCAACCTAACCTAGCCAACCAACCTAACCTGAGCAACCTAACCTGAGCAACCTAACCTGAGCAACCTAACCTGAGCAACCTAACCTGAGCAACCTAACCTGAGCAACCTAACCTAACCAACCAACCTAACCAACCAACCTAACCAACCAACCAACCTAACCAACCAACCTAACCTAACCAACCAACCTAACCTAACCAACCAACCTAACCTCAGCAACCTAACGTGAGCAACCTAACCGACCTAACCTAACTAACCAACCTAACCAACCTAACCTAACCAACCTAACCTAACCAACCAACCTAACCTCAGCAACCTAACGTGAGCAACCTAACCATCCAACCTAACCAACCAACCTAACCTAACCAACCAACCTAACCTGAGCAACCTAACCTGAGCAACCTAACCTGAGCAACCTAACCTGAGCAACCTAACCTGAGCAACCTAACCTAACCAACCAACCTAACCTAACCAACCAACCTAACCTAACCAACCAACCAACCTAACCTAACCAACCAACCTAACCTCAGCAACCTAACGTGAGCAACCTAACCGACCTAACCTAACCATCCAACCTAACCAACCAACCTAACCTAACCAACCAACCTAACCTGAGCAACCTAACCTGAGCAACCTAACCTGAGCAACCTAACCTGTGCAACCTAACCTGAGCAACCTAACCTAACCAACCAACCTAACCAACCAACCTAACCAAACCAACCTAACCTAACCTAACCTAACCTAACCTAACCTAACCTAACCTAACCTAACCAACCAACCTAACCAACCAACCAACCTAACCAACCTAATTATGTTATTATATTATTATTATTATATTATTATTATTATTATATATTATATTATTATATTATTATTATTATTATTATATATTATATTATATTATTATTATTATTATTATATATTATATTATTATTATACAACCTTATTATATTATCAACTCCCTTCTTATTATCTGACACCAACCTTCGGTTCGTGTCAGAGTCCATGAGTGTCCGTGTGCGTGTCCGTGTGAGTGTCCGTGTCCGTGTATCCAAGGGGTTTTGGGTCCAGGAAGCTATTTGTGTCGACCCAAATTGCCTCCCTTCTCCCCACCTGAAATCCAGGTGGATTGAAAGACCTGCCCGAGGTCAGTGGATCCAGGTATCCGTCCGTGACCCCCCGGACTTCAACCCTTCCCCACATTCCAAGGAGTCGGTCAATCAATCTTCGGCTATCCAGAGAATCTATCGAAACTGATGCTCCTACAGAAGGGGACACACAGAGAAATCTGTGCCCTGTACTTGCAACCGTTCCGACAGGCTCGAACGCAGATCTATCCGGATTAGGAACTTGTTCTATCCGACTAGGCCACGCTGGAGTTGCCTTCTGAATCAAATTTGGCACTTGTATTTATATCTCATAGCAAGGTTAGTTAGTGTCTATTTATCAACAGTTGCAATGATTGATATGTTAAGTTGTTAATTTGTGTTGACAGTTAGAAATACCAGACAGCTTTGTTTGATAAGGTTGCAGTCCCGTGAGGCAGTGTTATGGATGAATATTGGAGAATTTAGGCTAACTGACATGTGTGTGTGTGTGTGTGTGTGTGTGTGTGTGTGTGTGTGTACTCACCTAGTTGTACTCACCTAGTTGTGTTTGCGGGGGTTGAGCTCTGGCTCTTTGGTCCCGCCTCTCAACCGTCAATCAACAGGTGTACAGATTCCTGAGCCTATTGGGCTCTGTCATATCTACACTTGAAACTGTGTATGGAGTGAGCCTCCACCACATCACCCCCTAATGCATTCCATTTGTCAACCACTCTGACACTAAACAAGTTCTTTCAAATATCTCTGTGGCTCATTTGGGCACTCAGTTTCCACCTGTGTCCCCTGTGTCCCCTGTGTCAACCGACTGTCTCACCACTCGGCTGTTAAAGGCTTTGTCTCAGGTTAGTGTGGGTCACCCAGGTGTGGGAGGAGAAACAGGTGTGGGTGTTGGTGCAGGTGTGGGAGACCATGTAGGTGTGGAGGACCACAGATACTAGGGGGGGGGGAAATGACGATGATGTGTGAGATGACGGGTGTGGCATGTGATATTGGTACATATGAGACTGGGTGTTTAGAAATATGTGGTTTTGGGGGGTGAGTGAGAGTGAGTGAACTGTGAGGGTGAGAGTGAGTGAACTGTGAGGGTGAGAGTGAGTGACTGTGAGAGAGGGTGAGTGAGAGTGATTGGACTGTAAGAGAGGGTGAGTGAGAGTGAATGGACTGTGAGAAGGGTGAGTGAGTGGGTGGAGGTTGGTGTGAAATGTCAGCAGGTGAGAGGGTCCACAGTAGTTTCCCCTCACCCCCTCCCCTTCCCCCTCATCCACCTACACTTTCATCCTCATCCACCTGCCTCTTCACTCCAGGACCCCCCCCCCCCACACATCTGCCCTTTCCTTATAACTCCTCATCTGCCATCTGAGGCCAGTGGCACTCACCTCCCCCCCCTACATCTGAGTGCCTCACACACACTTGTATGCCGCTAGCAGGTGTGTGTGTGACGTGTGTATGAAGCCCTCATGTATGCTGCCCTCACGTCTATGCTTCCCATATGAGTATGCTGCACAGGCACATGTGCAGTCTGCGAGCCTGTGTCACCCACGCTCCTATGCCTCATGACACTCGTGAGGTACACATACACACACACTCATATTTGGCCAACACACTCATGCCGCCCACATACTCATGCCGCCCACATACTCATGCCGCCCACATACTCATGCCGCCCATGGACTCATAGCACCGCCAAACCCATGAGTGTTCATCAATAAACACTCGGGCGTAATAGACGCATTCCAGCACATATGTACGCCCGCACATACGTACACCCGCACGTACGTACGTCCGCACATATGTACGCCGACACGTACACACTGGGAAGCATACACGAACCGCCCTCTCAGACCACCTCGGTAGTTATATAAGTATTTGCGATGGTCCGAAAGCATATTACGGTTTCAGTGATAGCCTACTGACAAACAGGGAAATGAACCTTTGTCCTAAACAGAAATTATTCTCAAGTTATACATTTATTGTAATATAAGTCCAGACGGGACACCACGAGCGAAGCTCTCGTCATGTAAGTACATTTAGGTAGTTACGCACACACACACATATATGTAAACAAAACACATAGCCTGTTATACAGGAATTGTAGGTTTATATCTACAGATGACTGGAAGGAAGAGAGACCACGTGGTTTAAGCTGTATATATGTTGTTGTTGTTGAGTTAGGGGCGACGACGATCGTGGGATCGGATGCGCCCCGGCGTACCCGTGAAGGGTGAATCGCAGAAAAGCCAGAAGAGGCGAAACGCCAAGCCAAAACGCGAAACGAGTGACGCCAAGCACTAGAAACTAATATGCCACACGGCAAAGCTACGCACAAAGGGAGAGGCAGAAGCACATAATAGAACAGGGCAAACAAACAGCCAGAAGGGCACACAGCACGTCATAGAGCAAACACACAAGAAATCAGAGCACAAACTTGCCCGGGAACTTGGCCCGCGGGAATCTTACATTGAACGCCTCCCAGAGCACCCATTGCCAAGGGTCTCGTCCATCCACCGGTGACGCCATAACATCTGGAACCGGGGCAACAAACACCTGCAAACTGGGGACCCAGATGGTAGTACTCATGAGGCGAGAAGTCGCCACTCGCTCCCACAGGAAGGGAACTTGCCCCCCACGAAAGCACTCCGGTCCGTCAGACAGCAGTAACTCGGCAATCTTCGACCAGTGACCCGGTGGCATCACAGACGCCGGCAACACGTCCCCCAGGGCCCCAACGCGCACCCGCACCACAGGGGTACCCGTGGCCCCGGGCACACCACCAGACGACAGCAGGGAACCCGGACGGCGCGCATCCTTCCGTAACGTCACCACCAGGCCACGCCCAGCACCAGAGTCCACACCATCCCTGGCAGCGGGAGCCACCACCCCCCACTGTGGAGAGTCCCCCGGCGGAGAAAGAACCGAAGGCACGTCCGAGACACAGGCACCTGCACCGGCAGGCACATGGACCTCCGCCACCACGAACCGCGGAGACATCGACGCATCCGTATCCACACTGTCAACACCCGAAGCCCCACAGTCACTGAAGTCACCAACGTCGGCCCAGGAAGAAGACGAACGCCGGGAACGTTTGGGCACCGGCCGGATATCGTCCGAGCCGGTAAGTGACCCAGAAACACGGGTACCACGAGCCGAAGGAACCGACGCCAGGACGGCAGCAGCCTCTACCACAGGGGGAACCGGGCCACACACAGCAGGAGGCTCCGCAGTCACCCCAGCACCCAGCACATCCGGGACCCGAGTCACGGACACAGGGCCAGGCGCAGCATCAGAAGACGAGGGAGAAGACAGTGACGTCACACAGGGAGCTCCAGGGAGGGCCACGGGAGCAGCTGGGACAGCGACAGGATCAGGCAGACCAACCGACGGTACCTCAAGAACCGGAGGAGGGACGGCAACAACCGGAGGAGGGACGGCAACAACCGGAGGAGGGACGGCAACAACCGGAGGAGGGACGGCAACAACCGGAGGAGGGACGGCAACAACCGGAGGAGGGACGGCAACAACCGGAGGAACGGCAGGCGCAGCCGGGGAAGCTGCAGCAGCAGACGGGACGCGCACCACCTCATCAACATCACCGGAGACTGCCTCCAGAGGGAGCGGCGGGAAATCCTCGTCGCGGAACAAGTTGACAGGAGCAGCAGGGGCCTCAGAGCACCCGGCAGCCTGATGCCCCAACAGGCCACACCGGAAACAGGTACGAGGCTGCCGGCCATAATACACCCGGACGTAGTACCCCATAAGCCGGACAGAAGAAGGTATATCCGACCGCAGGCGCATCCCCAACGTGCGAATGTTTGTACGCCTCCCAGCATACCGCCCCGAGGAGAGCGTGTTCACCCGCACGCTGACAACAGTACCAAAACCCCCGAAGTAACGCCGGAGGAGGTCATCAGGGAACTCCAGGGGCGCACCATGGACACTGACATAAGTCAGGGCACCACTGCGGTCCGAAATCGCCACAGAGCCGGCATCGTCTGGCAACGGCAACGTACGCCCCCCGTACCGACGGAGGAAGTCCCGGTACTCGTCCTCCCCTACGCCCGTAACTAGCTCCACACCGTAAACAGCTTCCACCGGGACACGAAGCATGTCACACATCACCATCTCGATGGTCGGATAACCAGCCTTACAAGTGAACTCCAGGCCCACGGAGTTCACACGCATAACAGGAGGAAGATGGCCCCCATGTCAGCACTGCCACGTCAACGCAGCCAGGCAGGCAACAAAACTGGTAGGGCAGAGACGCCCACAACACCTGGCGACCAAAACAGTAAACAACTCCAACAGCCACGGAGGGTCGGTAAACGTCCTCACTCCACGGCTGCTAGCAGTCGACCTAAGCTGTATATATAGAACAGATCCACGAGGCTTCCTCTTCTAACAACAACAACAACTGCAATCCGAGCCGTTTTCGACACTATAGGCGTCTGAATCCAAACATGAGAAAATCCACATTCTCATAAGAACACTAAGATATAACCACTATTCAAGAAAGACAACATGATCCTAAAGAAAGGAATAATAACTGCATACCGCTAAATATTATCTAAAAAAATTAAGAATAGCGTGTCGAAAATATAAATATTTCGTGAATCCGGTGTAGACGGCTACTTGTCTCACGAACACCGGGGAAGACGACGCTAGCCAGAGGTGTAGACGGCTACTTGTCTCACGAACACCGGGGAAGACGACGCTAGCCAGAGGTGTAGACGGCTACTTGTCTCACGAACACCGGGGAAGACGACGCTAGCCAGAGGTGTAGACGGCTACTTGTCTCACGAACACCGGGGGAGACGACGCTAGCCAGAGGTGTAGACGGCTACTTGTCTCACGAACACCGGGGGAGACGACGCTAGCCAGAGGTGTAGACGGCTACTTGTCTCACGAACACCGGGGGAGACGACGCTAGCCAGAGGTGTAGACGGCTACTTGTCTCACGAACAACGGGGGAGACGACGCTAGCCAGAGGTGTAGACGGCTACTTGTCTCACGAACACCGGGGGAGACGACGCTAGCCAGAGGTGTAGACGGCTACTTGTCTCACGAACACCGGGGAAGACGACGCTAGCCAGAGGTGTAGACGGCTACTTGTCTCACGAACACCGGGGGAGACGACGCTAGCCAGAGGTGTAGACGGCTACTTGTCTCACGAACACCGGGGGAGACGACGCTAGCCAGAGGTGTAGACGGCTACTTGTCTCACGAACACCGGGGGAGACGACGCTAGCCAGAGAGATTGTAAACATTGCCAAGCGAAGACGTCCCTTGTGCTTAAACGGAAGTTTATAAGCCAGAAACTATTAATATTAATTTTGTAACAACTGCTTGTGCCTCGTTATTGTTATTAAGGTGTAGGATTGTTTATAATAATAGAGAAGAGGAGAAGCAGTGACAACAAAAAGCATAAACGCAATGCATCAAGCCTATACTGACGCCTTCACTGTCGCCACCAGTCCCGTCTCTGTTTACACCACATAAATCCTAATGTTTACACCACATAAATCTTAAATAGTCACAGTTTAGCTTTTTGGAATCCTATTTAATTCTTACCAAAAACACTAACCCCCTAAAAAACAATGAAAGTAGTTAAGACGAGGGCTGTCGAGCCCAAAGTAATCAAAATATAAAATTTAAGCTATTTAAATTTGTGTATATCTATATATATATATATATATATATATATATATATATATATATATATATATATATATATATATATATATATATATACTTAGTGATAAATAAGCTAGGCCGAAGCTTATAATAAAAGTGGCAGTACCTAATTACGGCACACTTTTGTATTATTATCAAATAGTGCTAATGCGAGGTTACATTCCAGGCTGGTGAATGGTGTGCACATCAGCCGCTGCAAGTAACCCATTATAACTCCTCTAGAAAGAAGCCTGGTACTCGACACGCCGGTCCTGGCTTCATCAACTACAACAGTTAAGACTCGACAAATTATTGTAATGTTATTTTGTAATTTTTGTATTTTTTTATTTTTTTTATATCGAGGGTAAATACCACATTAATTTTAATCGTTTGGGTTGACAACCAAAACTCCAGGATAATATAAATATATATATATATATATATATATATATATATATATATATATATATATATATATATATATATATATATATATATATATATATAGTATATTTTGGTAGCAGTCTTTCCTGTAGACATAAATTATTAAATATGACCGAAAAAGTAAGATTAATAATTTTAACACGAATTTTCTCAATCTTTCGTACATTTCTTTTCACTGTTGGAGGTAAATCAAAAATCAATTCTCCAAAATTCATTTTTATTTCTAGTCTGACGCGACACGAGCGCGTTTCGTAAAACTTATTACATTTTCAAAGACTTTAGTTCACAAATACACAACTGAATAGAACTTACGCATCTCCGATTTTATATCTACACTTGAGTGAGGTGGAAGGGGTGATGTGGCATTAACACAAGACAGAACAAGAGGTGGCATTAATAGGGTATTAATTTCATCAACACAAGACAGAACAAGAGGTGGCATTAATAGGGTATTAATTTCATCAACACAAGACAGAACACGAAACAATGGGTATTGAATAGAAGTGTTTGTAGAAAGCCTATTGGTCCATATTTCTTGATGCTTCTATATTGGAGCGGAGTCTTGAGGTGGGTAGAATATAGTTGTGCAATAATTAGCTGTTGATTGCTGGTGTTGACTTCTTGATGTGTAGTGCCTCGCAAACGTCAAGCCGCCTGCTATCGCTGTATCTATCGATGATTTCTGTGTTGTTTACTAGGATTTCTCTGGCGATGGTTTGGTTGTGGGAAGAGATTATATGTTCCTTAATGGAGACCTGTTGCTTATGCAACAGGTTAGAATTATTAATCTTACTTTTTCGGTCATATTTAATAATATATATATATATATATATATATATATATATATATATATATATATATATATATATATATATATATATATATATATATATATATATATATATATATATAATGTATATATATATATGTTTGTGTGTGTGTGTGTACTCACCTATATGTACTCACCTATATGTGCTTGCAGGATCGAGCATTGACTCTTGGATCCCGCCTTTCGAGCATCGGTTGTTTACAGCAATGACTCCTGTCCCATTTCCCTATCATACCTGGTTTTAAAATTATGAATAGTATTTGCTTCCACAACCTGTTCCTGAAGTGCATTCCATTTCCCCACTACTCTCACGCTAAAAGAAAACTTCCTAACATCTCTGTGACTCATCTGAGTTTCGAGCTTCCATCCATGTCCTCTCGTTCTGTTACTATTCCGTGTGAACATTTCGTCTATGTCCACTCTGTCAATTCCTCTGAGTATCTTATACGTTCCTATCATGTCCCCCCTCTCCCTTCTTCTTTCTAGTGTCGTAAGGCACAGTTCCCTCAGGCGCTCTTCATACCCCATCCCTCGTAGCTCTGGGACGAGTCTCGTTGCAAACCTCTGAACCTTTTCCAGTTTCATTATATGCTTCTTCAGATGGGGACTCCATAATGAGGCGGCATACTCCAAGACTGGCCTTACGTAGGCAGAGTAAAGCGCCCTAAATGCCTCCTTATTTAGGTTTCTGAATGATGTTCTAACTTTTGCCAGTGTAGAGTACGCTGCTGTCGTTATCCTATTAATATGTGCCTCAGGAGATAGATTAGGTGTTACGTCCACCCCCAGGTCTCTTTCACGCGTCGTTACAGGTAGGCTGTTCCCCTTCATTGTGTACTGTCCCTTTGGTCTCCTATCTCCTAGTCCCATTTCCATAACTTTACATTTGCTCGTGTTGAATTCTAGTAGCCATTTCTCTGACCATCTCTGCAATCTGTTCAGGTCCTCTTGGCGGATCCTGCAATCCTCATCTGTCACAACTCTTCTCATCAACTTTGCATCATCCGCAAACATCGACATGTAGGACTCTACGCCTGTAAACATGTCGTTAACATATACAAGAAATAGAATTGGTCCCAGCACCGATCCTTGTGGTACTCCACTTGTTACTGTTCGCCAGTCCGACTTCTCGCCCCTTACCGTAACTCTTTGGCTCCTTCCTGTTAGGTAGTTCCTTATCCATTCTAGGACCTTTCCCCCCACCCCCGCCTGCCTCTCGAGCTTGAACAGCAGTCTCATGTGCGGTACTGTATCAAAGGCTTTTTGGCAGTCCAGAAATATGCAGTCTGCCCAACCATCTCTGTCCTGTCTTATCCTCGTTATTTTATCATAGAATTCCAGAAGGTTTGTTAGGCACGATTTCCCTGTCCAGAACCCATGTTGATGTTTGTTCACAAACCTAATGTTCTCCAGGTGTGCAACCAGTCGTAGCCTAATTATTCTTTCCAGTATTTTACAGGGGATGCTTGTCAGTGATACAGGTCTGTAGTTAAGTGCCTCCTCCCTATCTCCTTTCTTGAAGATCGGCACGACATTTGCCTTCTTCCAGCAACTGGGCAATTCTCCTGACATAAGTGACTCATTAAAGATCATTGCCAGAGGCACGCTGAGGGCCTGTGCTGCTTCTTTTAGTATCCACGGTGATACTTTGTCTGGTCCAACTGCTTTAGTTGCATCTAGAGTTGTCAACTGTTTCATTACCTCCTCTGCTGTCACCTCTATATCTGATAGTCTTTCATCTAGGGTAACCCCTTCCAACAATGGGAGCTGCTCAGGCTCGGTAGTGAACACTCCATGGAAACTGGCATTCAGTGCCTCGCAGATTTCCTTGTCACTTTCAGTATATGCCCCCTCTGTCTTCCTTAGTCTTGTCACTTGGTCGTTCACCGACATTTTTCTTCTTATATGACTGTGTAGTAACTTAGGTTGTTTTTTCGCTTTGATTGCAATATCGTTCTCATAGTCCCTTTCCGATGTTCGTCTTATGTTAATGTAATCGTTCCTAGCTCTGTTGTATCTGCTTCTGTTGTCCTCTGTTCTTTGTCTTCTGTACTTCCTCCACTCCCGCCTGCTGGCCATTTTTGCTTCCTGACACTGTCTATTAAACCATGGGTTATTATATTCCTTCTTATTTTTTCCCTTTACCGTTGGTATAAATCTCTCTTCGGCCTCCTGGCATTTCTGTATGACTAGGTCCATCATATCTTGGACTGTTTTTCCTCTAATTTCTTCCTCCCACTGCACTTCACCCAGATAGTCCCTCATCCTCATATAGTCCCCTTTCCTGTAGTCAGCTCTCCTTTCCCAGATCTCTTGTCCCATGGTCATAAGTTTGAATTCCATCATGTAGTCAAAGACTAGGACACAATGGTCACTGGCCCCTAGAGGTATTTCATGCTCTAAATTCTCGATATCTTCTACGTTCTGGGTGAAAATCAGGTCTAATAGGCTCGGTGCATCTCCTCCTCTTTCCCTTGTGTCTTCCTTCACATGTTGTGTCAGGAAATTCCTGTCTATAACATCTACTAATTTTGCTCCCCACGTTTCGTCCCCTCCATGGGGATTCCTTGATTCCCAATTTATCTCTCCATGATTTAGGTCCCCCATGATCAGCAGCTTCGCTCTCATTCTGTGGGCTAGTGTTGCTGCCTTCTGCAGTTCATCTATACATGCTTTGTTGTTGTCATCATACTCCTGCCTGGGTCTTCTACTGTTTGGTGGGGGATTGTAGATTACCATGATCACAATCTTCCTCCCATCTACTGTCAGAGTTCCATGTATGAAGCTTGTGCACTCATTGGTAACTCGATTTCCCAGGTCTTCAAACTTCCATTTCCGCTTTATTAGGAGTGCTACTCCCCCTCCCTGTCTCTGTGTCCTCTCTTTTCGTATCACCTGGTACCCTTCAGGAAAGATTGCATCTGAGATCATGTCATTAATTTTAGTTTCCACAATTGCAACTATGTCAGGATCTGCTTCACTCACTCTTTCTTTTATCTCTTCTGCTTTATTAGATACCCCATCAGCATTGGTGTACCAAACCTTGAGATTCTTCATGGAAACTCTTGTACCAGAGTTCTCCCTTTCTCTGGGGGTCTGGGGGGGGGTGAATGGGGGCAGAGGGGTTCCGGGGGATCTGGGGGGTGTCTGGGGGATGACTGGGGGCGGGGAGGGTCCGGGGGATGTCCGGGGGGATCCGGGGGGTGTCTGGGGGGGTCCGGGGGGTGTATGGGGGGTGAAAGAGTTCAGGAGGGGTGCTTGGGGGGCTACTGGGGGCTGGGCTTCTAGGAAGGTAGGGAGGAGGGTCTGGGGTAGGGCCTGGGTAGGTAGGTCTGGAGTAGGAAGGGCATACTGGGTCTGAAGATTAGGGAGGGCATAGAGGGGTTGGGAGATAGCGTAAGGTTGGGAGACAGATAGAGGTTGAGAGGTTGGGAGGGGGAAGGATAGAGGGGATGAAGGATGTGTGTGTGTGTGTGTGTGTGTGTGTGTGTGTGTGTGTGTGTGTGTGTGTGTGTGTGTGTGTGTGTGTGTGTGTGTGTGTGTGTGTATGTATATGTATCAACAGAAATAGCTTAGTAAACAACTCAGCAGAGACGTAATGATGACTAAGACCTCTTAAGAACAAGAGTAAACAGAGTGAGAATGGTCGAGGCAGGCATGCCACACCCAGGATAACTCAAGTGTCTAAAGCCAAGATGGTCGGCATATTACTAACTAGGCTAGTCATACTACTAACTAACTAAGGTAGGCATTTGTTGTTACAAGTGTTGTTGTTACAGGTGATGTTGTTATGGTGGCTGTGTTTGTTGGTACAGCTGTTGTTATTGTTGTGGCTGTGTTTGCTGGTACAGATGCTCTTGTGGCGGTGTTTGTTGGTACAGCTGTTGTTATTGTTGTGGCTGTGTTTGCTGGTACAGATGCTCTTGTGGCTGTGTTTGTTGGTACAGATGCTGTTGTGACTGAGTTTGCTGGTACAGTTGCTGTTGTGGCTGTGTTTGCTGGTACAGTTGCTGTTGTGGCAGTGTTTGCTGGTACAGTTGCTGTTGTGGCTGTGTTTGCTGGTACAGTTGCTGTTGTGGCTGTGTTTGCTGGTACAGTTGCTGTTGTGGCTGTGTTTGCTGGTACAGATGCTGTTGTGGCTGTGTTTGCTGGTACAGTTGCTGTTGTGACTGTGTTTGCTGGTACAGTTGCTGTTGTGGCTGTGTTTGCTGGTACAGATGCTGTTGTGACTGTGTTTGCTGGTACAGTTGCTGTTGTGACTGTGTTTGCTGGTACAGTTGCTGTTGTGGCTGTACTTGTTGGTACAGTTGCTGTTGTGACTGTGTTTGCTGGTACAGATGCTGTTGTGGCTGTGTTTGCTGGTACAGTTGCTGTTGTGACTGTGTTTGCTGGTACAGTTGCTGTTGTGGCTGTACTTGTTGGTACAGTTGCTGTTGTGACTGTGTTTGCTGGTACAGTTGCTGTTGTGGCTGTACTTGTTGGTACAGTTGCTGTTGTGGCTGTACTTGCTGGTCTGGCTGGTGTGGGGGGTCTGGCTGGTGTGGGAGGTCTGGCTGGTGTGGGAGGTCTGGCTGGTGTGGGAGGTCTGGCTGGTGTGGGGGGTCTGGCTGGTGTGGGGGGTCTGGCTGGTGTGGGGGGTCTGGCAGGTATTTCTACAAACCTAGCCTAAACTAACCTAACTTAACCTGCAAACCTAGCCTATTTCCTAGTCAAAACAAACATATCCTAATCTAAGCTAACCTAACCTAACCTAACGTAACTAACTCCTGGATACCTATTTACTGTTAGGTGAATAGATGTATTCGGTGATAGGAAACGCTACCTACAATTACAGCCCTTCTTCTTTTTCTATTTCTACAAACCTAGCCTATTTCCTAGCCTAAACTAACCTAACCTAAGGTAATCTAACTAACTCCTGGATACCTATTTACTCTACGTGAACAGAGAAGACACGCTACCAACAATTACTGCCCTATTTCTATTTCAACAAAAATAGCCTATTTCATAGCCTAAACTAATCTAACCTAATTAAACCTAACGTAACCTAATCTAACCTTACCTATATATATACTTCACTACTCACTATCATCATCACTACCACACTACTCACTAACATCATCACTACCTCACTACTCACCATCATCATCACTACCACAATACTCACTAACATCATCACTACCTCACTACTCACCATCATCATCATTACCTCACTACTCACCATCACTACCACACTACTCACCATCATCACTACCACACTACTCACCATCATCATCATTACCTCACTACTCACCATCACTACCACACTACTCACCATCATCACTACCTCACTACTCACTAACATCATCACTTCCTCACTACTCACCATCATCATCACTACCTCTCTACTCACCATCATCATCACTACCTCTCTACTCACCATCATCATTACCTCACTACTCACCATCATCATCACTACCTCACCATCATCATCACTACCTCTACTCACCATCATCATCACTACCTTTCTACTCACCATCATCATCATTACCTCACTACTAACCATCATCATCACTACCTCACTATCATCATCATCATCATTACCTCACTACTCACCATCACTACCACACTACTCACCATCATCACTACCTCACTACTCACCATCACTACCACACTACTCACCATCATCACTACCTCACTACTCACTAACATCATCACTTCCTCACTACTCACTATCATCATCACTACTCACCATCATCACTACTCACCATCATCACTACCACACTACTCATAAACATCATCACTACCACACTACTCACCATCATCACTACCACACTAATCATAAACATCATCACTACCACACTACTCACCATCATCACTACCACACTACTCTTAACCATCATCACTACCTCACCATCATCATCACTACCACACTACTCACCATCATCACTACCACACTACTCTTAACCATCATCACTACCTCACCATCATCATCACTACCTCACCATCATCACTACCTCACCATCATCATCACTACCTCACCATCATCATCACTACCTCACTACTCACCATCATCACTACCACAATACTCACCATCATCATCACTACCACAATACTCACGATCAACATCACTAACCACACTACTTAGCAACACCATCACTACCTCACTACTCACCATCATCATCACTATCACACTACTCACCATCATCATCACTACCTCACTATTCACCATCATCATCACTACCTCACTACTCACTATCATCATCACTACTACAATACTCACGATCAACATCACTAACCACACTACTCACTATCATCATCACTACCACACTACTCACCATCATCACTACCATACTATTCACTATCATCACTACTCACCATCATCACTACCACTACTCTCTATCATCACTTCTCACCATCAGCATCACTACCTCACTATCATCATCACTACCACACTACTCACCATCATCATCACTACCACACTATTCACTATCATCATCACTACCTCACTACTCACCATCATCATCACTACCACACTACTCACCATCATCATAACTACCTCACTACTCACTATCATCATCACTACCACACTACTCACCATCATCATCACTACCACACTACTCACTATCATCACTTCTATCACTACTCACCATCATCATCACTACCACACTACTCACCATCATCATCACTACCACACTACTCACCATCATCATCACTACCTCACTACTCACTATCATCATCACTACCTCACTACTCACCATCATCACTACCTCACTACTCACTATCATCATCATTACTCACCATCATCATCACTACCACACTATTCACTATCATTATCACTACCACACTACTCACCATCATCATCATCACTACCACACTATTCACTATCATCATCACTACCTCACTATCACCATCACTACCTCACTATCATAATAACTACCACACTACTCACCATCATCATCACTACCACACTATTCACTATCATCATCACTACTCACTATCATCACTTCTATCACTTCTCACCATCATCATCACTACCACACTATTCACCATCATCACTACTACACTACTCACTATCATCATCACTACCACACTATTCACTATCATCATCACTACCACACTACTCACCATCATCATCTTTACCTCACTACTCACCATCATCATCACTACATCACTATCATCATCACTACCACACTACTCACCATCATCATCACTACCACACTACTCACCATCATCATCACTACCTCACTACTCACCATCATCATCACTACCTCACTACTCACTATCATCATCACTACCTCACTACTCACCATCATCACTACCACACTACTCACTATCATCACTTCTCACCATCATCATCACTACCTCACTACTCACTATCATCATCACTACCACACTATTCACCATCATCATCACTACCACACTTCACTATCATCATCACTACCACACTACTCACCATCATCATCACTACCTCACTACTCACCATCATCATCACTACCACACTACTCACCATCATCATCACTACCTCACTACTCACCATCATCATCACTACCACACTACTCACCATCATCATCACTACCACACTTCACCATCATCATCACTACCTCACTACTCACTATCATCATCACTACCACACTATTCACTATCATCATCACTACCACACTACTCACCATCATCATCACTACCACACTACTCACTATCATCATCACTACCTCACTACTCACCATCATCATCACTACCTCACTACTCACTATCATCATCACTACCTCACTACTCACCATCATCACTACCACACTACTCACTATCATCACTTCTCACCATCATCATCACTACCTCACTACTCACTATCATCATCACTACCACACTATTCACCATCATCATCACTACCACACTTCACTATCATCATCACTACCACACTACTCACCATCATCATCACTACCTCACTACTCACCATCATCATCACTACCACACTACTCACCATCATCATCACTACCTCACTACTCACCATCATCATCACTACCACACTACTCACCATCATCATCACTACCACACTTCACCATCATCATCACTACCTCACTACTCACTATCATCATCACTACCTCACTACTCACCATCATCACTACCTCACTATCATCATTACTCACCTTCATCATCACTACCACACTATTCACTATCATTATCACTACCACACTACTCACTATCATCATCATCACTACCACACTATTCACTATCATCATCACTACCTCACTATCACCATCACTACCTCACTATCTTAATAACTACCACACTACTCACCATCATCATCACTACCACACTATTCACTATCATCATCACTACTCACTATCATCACTTCTCACCATCATCATCACTACCACACTATTCACCATCATCACTACTACACTACTCACTATCATCATCACTACCACACTATTCACTATCATCATCACTACCACACTACTCACCATCATCATCTTTACCTCACTACTCACCATCATCATCACTACATCACTATCATCATCACTACCACACTACTCACCATCATCATCACTACCACACTACTCACCATCATCATCACTACCTCACTACTCACCATCATCATCACTACCTCACTATTCACTATCATCATCACTACCTCACTACTCACCATCATCACTACCACACTACTCACTATCATCACTTCTCACCATCATCATCACTACCTCACTACTCACTATCATCATCACTACCACACTATTCACCATCATCATCACTACCACACTTCACTATCATCATCACTACCACACTACTCACCATCATCATCACTACCTCACTACTCACCATCATCACTACCACACTACTCTTAACCATCATCACTACCTCACCATCATCATCACTACCTCACCATCATCACTACCTCACCATCATCATCACTACCTCACCATCATCATCACTACCTCACTACTCACCATCATCACTACCACAATACTCACCATCATCATCACTACCACAATACTCACGATCAACATCACTAACCACACTACTTAGCAACACCATCACTACCTCACTACTCACCATCATCATCACTATCACACTACTCACCATCATCATCACTACCTCACTATTCACCATCATCATCACTACCTCACTACTCACTATCATCATCGCTACTACAATACTCACGATCAACATCACTAACCACACTACTCACTATCATCATCACTACCACACTACTCACCATCATCACTACCATACTATTCACTATCATCACTACTCACCATCATCACTACCACTACTCTCTATCATCACTTCTCACCATCAGCATCACTACCTCACTATCATCATCACTACCACACTACTCACCATCATCATCACTACCACACTATTCACTATCATCATCACTACCTCACTACTCACCATCATCATCACTACCACACTACTCACCATCATCATAACTACCTCACTACTCACTATCATCATCACTACCACACTACTCACCATCATCATCACTACCACACTACTCACTATCATCACTTCTATCACTACTCACCATCATCATCACTACCACACTACTCACCATCATCATCACTACCACACTACTCACCATCATCATCACTACCTCACAACTCACTATCATCATCACTACCTCACTACTCACCATCATCACTACCTCACTACTCACTATCATCATCATTACTCACCATCATCATCACTACCACACTATTCACTATCATTATCACTACCACACTACTCACCATCATCATCATCACTACCACACTATTCACTATCATCATCACTACCTCACTATCACCATCACTACCTCACTATCATAATAACTACCACACTACTCACCATCATCATCACTACCACACTATTCACTATCATCATCACTACTCACTATCATCACTTCTATCACTTCTCACCATCATCATCACTACCACACTATTCACCATCATCACTACTACACTACTCACTATCATCATCACTACCACACTATTCACTATCATCATCACTACCACACTACTCACCATCATCATCTTTACCTCACTACTCACCATCATCATCACTACATCACTATCATCATCACTACCACACTACTCACCATCATCATCACTACCACACTACTCACCATCATCATCACTACCTCACTACTCACCATCATCATCACTACCTCACTACTCACTATCATCATCACTACTCACCATCATCACTACCACACTACTCACTATCATCACTTCTCACCATCATCATCACTACCTCACTACTCACTATCATCATCACTACCACACTATTCACCATCATCATCACTACCACACTTCACTATCATCATCACTACCACACTACTCACCATCATCATCACTACCTCACTACTCACCATCATCATCACTACCACACTACTCACCATCATCATCACTACCTCACTACTCACCATCATCATCACTACCACACTACTCACCATCATCATCACTACCACACTTCACCATCATCATCACTACCTCACTACTAACTATCATCATCACTACCACACTATTCACTATCATCATGACTACCACACTACTCACCATCATCATCACTACCACACTACTCACTATCATCATCACTACCTCACTACTCACCATCATCATCACTACCTCACTACTCACTATCATCATCACTACCTCACTACTCACCATCATCACTACCACACTACTCACTATCATCACTTCTCACCATCATCATCACTACCTCACTACTCACTATCATCATCACTACCACACTATTCACCATCATCATCACTACCACACTTCACTATCATCATCACTACCACACTACTCACCATCATCATCACTACCTCACTACTCACCATCATCATCACTACCACACTACTCACCATCATCATCACTACCTCACTACTCACCATCATCATCACTACCACACTACTCACCATCATCATCACTACCACACTTCACCATCATCATCACTACCTCACTACTCACTATCATCATCACTACCTCACTACTCACCATCATCACTACCTCACTACTCACTATCATCATCATTACTCACCATCATCATCACTACCACACTATTCGCTATCATTATCACTACCACACTACTCACTATCATCATCATCACTACCACACTATTCACTATCATCATCACTACCTCACTATCACCATCACTACCTCACTATCTTAATAACTACCACACTACTCACCATCATCATCACTACCACACTATTCACTATCATCATCACTACTCACTATCATCACTTCTATCACTTCTCACCATCATCATCACTACCACACTATTCACCATCATCACTACTACACTACTCACTATCATCATCACTACCACACTATTCACTATCATCATCACTACCACACTACTCACCATCATCATCTTTACCTCACTACTCACCATCATCATCACTACATCACTATCATCATCACTACCACACTACTCACCATCATCATCACTACCACACTACTCACCATCATCATCACTACCTCACTACTCACCATCATCATCACTACCTCACTACTCACTATCATCATCACTACCTCACTACTCACCATCATCACTACCACACTACTCACTATCATCACTTCTCACCATCATCATCACTACCTCACTACTCACTATCATCACCACTACCACACTATTCACCATCATCATCACTACCACACTTCACTATCATCATCACTACCACACTACTCACCATCATCATCACTACCTCACTACTCACCATCATCATCACTACCACACTACTCACCATCATCATCACTACCTCACTACTCACCATCATCATCACTACCACACTACTCACCAACATCATCACTACCACACTTCACCATCATCATCACTACCTCACTACTCACTATCATCATCACTACCACACTATTCACTATCATCATCACTACCACACTACTCACCATCATCATCACTACCACACTACTCACCAATATCATCACTACCTCACTACTCACTATCACTACCACACTACTCACCGAGTAGTGTGGTAGTGATGATAGTGAGTAGTGTGGTAGTGATGATGGTGAGTAGTGTTGTAGTGATGATGTTTATGAGTAGTGTGGTAGTGATGATGGTGGGTAGTGATAATGGTGAGTAGTGATGATGATGATGATGGTGAGTAGTGAGGAAGTGATGATGTTAGTGAGTAGTGAGGAAATGATGATGGTGGTAAGTAGAGAAGTAGTGATGATGATGGTGAGTAGTGAGGTAGTGATGATGGTGAGTAGTGTGGTAGTGATGGTGAGTAGTGAGGTAATGTTGATGATGGTGAGTAGTGAGGTAATGATGACGATGGCGAGTAGTGTGGTAGTGATGATGTTAGTGAGTAGAGAGGTAGTGATGATGATGGTGAGTAGAGAGGTAGTGATGATGATGGTGAGTAGTGAGGTAATGATGATGATGGCGAGTAGTGTGGTAGTGATGATGTTAGTGAGTAGAGAGGTAGTGATGATGATGGTGAGTAGAGAGGTAGTGATGATGATGGTGAGGTAGTGATGATGATGGTGAGTAGTGAGGTAATGATGATGGTGATTAGAGAGGTAGTGATGATGATGGTGAGTAGAGAGGTAGTGATGATGATGGTGAGTAGTGAGGTAGTGATGATGTTAGTGAGTAGTGTGGTAGTGATGATGATGGTGAGTAGTGAGGTAGTGATGATGTTAGTGAGTATTGTGGTAGTGATGATGATGGTGAGTAGTGAGGTAGTGATGATGTTAGTATTGTGGTAGTGATGATGATGGTGAGTAGTGAGGTTAGTGATGATGTTAGTGAGTAGTGTGGTAGTGATGATGATGGTGAGTAGTGAGGTAGTGATGATGATGGTGAGTAGAGAGGTAGTGATGATGATGGTGAGTAGTGAGGTAGTGATGATGTTAGTGAGTATTGTGGTAGTGATGATGATGGTGAGTAGTGAGGTAGTGATGATGATGGTGAGTAGAGAGGTAGTGATGATGATGGTGAGTAGTGAGGTAGTGATGATGTTAGTGAGTAGTGTGGTAGTGATGATGATGGTGAGTAGAGAGGTAGTGATGATGTTAGTGAGTAGAGAGGTAGTGATGATGATGGTGAGTAGAGAGGTAGTGATGATGATGGTGAGGTAGTGATGATGATGGTGAGGTAGTGATGATGATGGTGAGTAGTGAGGTAATGATGATGGTGAGTAGAGAGGTAGTGATGATGATGGTGAGTAGAGAGGTAGTGATGATGATGGTGAGTAGTGAGGTAGTGATGATGTTAGTGAGTAGTGTGGTAGTGATGATGATAGTGAGTAGTGAAGTATATATATAGGTAAGGTTAGATTAGGTTAGGTTAGGTTTAATTAGGTTAGATTAGTTTAGGCTAAGAAATAGGCTATTTTTGTTGAAATAGAAATAGGGCAGTAATTGTTGGTAGCGTGTCTTCTCTGTTCATGTAGCAGTAAATAGGTATCCAGGAGTTAGTTAGATTACCTTAGGTTAGGTTAGTTTAGGCTAGGAAATAGGCTAGGTTTGTAGAAATAGAAAAAGAAGAAGGGCTGTAATTGTAGGTAGCGTTTCCTATCACCGAATACATCTATTCACCTAACAGTAAATAGGTATCCAGGAGTTAGTTACGTTAGGTTAGGTTAGGTTAGCTTAGATTAGGATATGTTTGTTTTGACTAGGAAATAGGCTAGGTTTGCAGGTTAAGTTAGGTTAGTTTAGGCTAGGTTTGTAGAAATAGAAATAGAAAAAGGGCTGTAATTGTTGGTAGCCTATCTAACCTAACCAAGCAACCTAACCAACCAACCTAATCAACCAACGTAACCAACCAACCTAATCAACCAACGTAACCAACCAACCTAATCAACCAACCTAACCAACCAACCTAACCAACCAACCTAACCAACGTAACCAACCAACCTAACCAATGTAACCAACCAACCTAACCAACGTAACCAACCAACCTAACCAATGTAACCAACCTAAGCAACCAACCTAAGCAACCTAACCTAACCAACCAACCAACCTAACCAACCAACCAACCTAACCTAACCTAACCTAACCTAACCTAACCTAACCAACCTAACAAACCAACCAACCAACCTAAGCTATCTAACCTAACCAACCAACCTAAGCTATCTAACCTAACCAACCAACCTAAGCTATCTAACCTAACCAAGCAACCTAACCAAGCTACCTAACCAACCAACCTAAGCAACCAACCTAAGCAACCAACCTAAGCAACCAACCTAAGCAACCTAACCTAACCAACCTAACCTAACCAACCAACCTAAGCAACCAACCTAAGCAACCAACCTAAGCAACCAACCTAAGCAACCTAACCTAACCAACCTAACCTAACAAACCAACCTAACCAACCAACCTAACCTAACCAACCAACCTAACAAACCAACCTAACCAACCTAACCTAACCAAACCAACCTAACCAACCAACCTAACCTAACCAACCAACCTAACCAACCAACCTAACCAACCAACCTAACCTAACCTAACCTAACCTAACCTAACCAACCTAACCTAACAAACCAACCTAACCAACCAACCTAACAAACCAACCTAACCAACCAACCTAACAAACCAACCTAACAAACCAACCAACCTAACCAACGTAACCAACCAACCAACGTAACCAACCAACCTAACCAACGTAACCAACCATCCTAACCAACGTGACCAACCAACCTAACCAATGTAATAACGTAACCAACTTAAGTTGGTTAGTGATACTAACCAACTACTAACACTGCTAACAACAATGGTACTAACCAACTTAAGTTGGTTAGTACCAACGTAACCAACCTAAGCAACCAACCTAAGCAACCTAACCTAACCAACCAACCTAACCAACCTAACCAACCAACCTAACCAACCAACCAACCTAACCAACCAACGTAACTAACCTAACCAACCAACCTAAGGTATCTAATCTAACCAAGCAACCTAACCAACCAACCTAACCAAGGAACCTAACCAACCAACCAACCTAACCAACCTAAGCTATCTAACCTAACCAACCAACCTAACTAACCTAACCAACCAACCTAACCAACGTAACCAACCTAACCAACCAACCTAACCAAGGAACCTAACCAACCAACCAACCTAACCAACCAACCAACCTAACCAACCTAAGCTATCTAACCTAACCAACCAACCTAACTAACCTAACCAACAAAACCTAACCAACCTAAGCTATCTAACCTAACCAACCAACCTAACTAACCTAACCAACCAACCTAACCAACGTAACCAACCTAACCAACTAACCTAACAAACGAACCTAACTAACCAACCAACCTAACCAACCAACCTAACCTAACCAACCTAACAAACGAACCTAACTAACCAACCAACCTAACCAACCAACCTAACCAACCTAAGCTACCTAACCTAACCAACCAACCTAACCTAACCTAACCTAACCAACCAACCCAACCTAACCTAACCAACCAACCCAACCTAACCTAACCAACCAACCTAAGCAATCTAACCTAACCAACCAACCTAACCAACTAACCTAACCAACCAACCAACCTAACCAAACCCAACCTAACCTAACCAACCAACCTAACCAATCTAACCTAACCAACTAACCTAACCTAACCAACTAACCTAACCAACCAACTTAAGCTATCTAACCTAACCAAGCAACCTAATCAAACCAACCTAACCAACCAACGTAACCAACCAACTTAACCAACCAACCTAAGCTATCTAACCTAACCAACCAACCTAAGCTATCTAACCAACCTATCCAACCAACCTAACCAGCAACCTAACCAACCAACCTAACCAAGGAACCTAACCAACCAACCTAACCAACGTAAAGCTATCTAACCTAACCAACCAACCTAACCAACGTAACCAACCTAACCAAGCAACCTAACCCAACCAACCTAAGCAACCTAACCTAACCAACCAACCTAAGCTATCTAACCTAACCAAGCAACCTAACCAACCACCTAACCAACCAACCAACCTAACCAACCAACCTAAGCAATGTAACCTAACCTGAGCAACCTAACCTAACCAACGTAAACCAACCAACCTAAGCAATGTAACCTAACCTGAGCAACCTAACCTGAGCAACCTAACCTGAGCAACCTAAGCAATGCAACCTAGCCTGAGCAACCTAACCTGAGCAACCTAACCTGAGCAAACCTAACCTGAGCAACCTAGCCTGAAGCAACCTAACCAACCAACCAACCTAACCAACCAACCAACCTAACCTAACCAACCACCTAACCAACCAACCAACCTAACCAACCAACCAACCTAACCAACCAACCAACCTAACCTGAGCAACCTAACCTAACCACCCAACCTAACCAACCAACTAACCTAACCAACCTAACCTAACCAACCAACCAACCTAACCAACCACCTAACCAACCAACCTAACCTAACCAACCAACCTAACCAACCAACCTAACCAACCAACCTAACCTAACCAACCAACCTAACCAACCAACCTTAACCTAACCAACCAACCTAACCTAACCTAACCTAACCAACCAACCTAACCAACCAACCTAACCTAACCAACCAACCTAACCAACCAACCAACCTAACCAACCAACCAACCTAACCAACCTAACCAACCAACCAACCTAGCTAACCAACCAACCTAACCAACCAACCAACCTAACCTGAGCAACCTAACCTGAGCAAACCTAACCTAACCAACCAACCAACCTAACCAACCAACCTAACCTGAGCAACCTAACCTGAGCAACCTAACCTAACCAACCAACCTAACCTAACCAACCAACCTAACCAACCAACCTTAACCTAACCAACCAACCAACCTTAACCTAACCAACCTAACCAACCAACCGACCTAACCAACCAACCAACCTAACCAACCGACCTAACCTAACCAACCGACCTAACCAACCAACCGACCTAACCAACCAACCGACCTAACCAACCAACCAACCTAACCAACCAACCTAACCTAACCAACCAAACCTAACCAACCAACCTAACCTAACCAACCAAACCTAACCAACCAACCAACCTAACCAACCTAACCTAACCAACCCACCTAACCACCAACCAACCTAGCTAACCAAACCAACCTAACCAACCAACCAACCTAACCAACCAACCTAACCTGAGCAACCTAACCTGAGCAACCTAACCTAACCAACCAACCAAACCTAACCAACCAACCTAACCTGAGCAACCTAACCTGAGCAACCTAACCTAACCAACCAACCTAACCTAACCAACCCAACCTACCAACCAACCCTAACCTAACCAACCAACCTTAACCTAACCAACCAACCTAACCAACCAACCTTAACCTAACCAACCTAACCACCAACCGACCTAACCAACCTAACCGACCTAACCAACCAACCAACCTAACCAACCGACCTAACCTAACAACCGACCTAACCTAACCAACCGACCTAACCAACCAACCGACCTAACCAACCAACCGACCTAACCAACCAACCGACCTAACCAACCAACCAACCTAACCAACCTAATTATGTTATTATATTATTATTATTATTATATTATTATTATTATATTATTATTATTATTATATATTATATTATTATTATTATTATTATATATTATATTATATTATTATTATTATTATTATATATTATACATTACATTATTATTACATTACATTACATTATTACATTACATTATTATACAACCTTATTATATTATCAACTCCCTTCTTATTATCTGACACCAACCTTCGGTTCGTGTCAGAGTCCATGAGTGTCCGTGTGGCGTGTCCGTGTGAGTGTCCGTGTCCGTGTATCCAAGGGGTTTTGGGTCCAGGAAGCTATTTGTGTCGACCCAAATTGCCTCCCTTCTCCCCACCTGAAATCCAGGTGGATTGAAAGACCTGCCCGAGGTCAGTGGATCCAGGTATCCGTCCGTGGCCCCCCGGACTTCAACCCTTCCCCACATTCCAAGGAGTCGGTCAATCAATCTTCGGCTATCCAGAGAATCTATCGAAACTGATGCTCCTACAGGAGGGGACACACAGAGAAATCTGTGCCCTGTACTTGCAACCGTTCCGACAGGCTCGAACGCAGATCTATCCGGATTAGGAACTTGTTCTATCCGACTAGGCCACGCTGGAGTTGCCTTCTGAATCAAATTTGGCACTTGTATTTATATCTCATAGCAAGGTTAGTTTAGTGTCTATTTATCAACAGTTGCAATGATTGATATGTTAAGTTGTTAATTTGTGTTGACAGTTAGAAATACCAGACAGCTTTGTTTGATAAGGTTGCAGTCCCGTGAGGCAGTGTTTATGGATGAATATTGGAGAATTTAGGCTAACTGACATGTGTGTGTGTGTGTGTGTGTGTGTGTGTGTGTGTGTGTGGTGTGTGTTGTGTGTTACTCACCTAGTTGTATTCACCTAGTTGTGTTTGCGGGGGTTGAGCTCTGGCTCTTTGGTCCCGCCACTCAACCGTCAATCAACAGGTATACAGATTCCTGAGCCTATTGGGCTCTATCATATCTACACTTGAAACTGTGTATGGAGTCAGCCTCCACCACATCACCTCCTAATGCATTCCATTTGTCAACCACTCTGACACTAAACAAGTTCTTTCAAATATCTCTGTGGCTCATTTGGGCACTCAGTTTCCACCTGTTGTCCCCTGTGTCCCCTGTGTCAACCGACTGTCTCACCACTCGGCTGTTAAAGGCTTTGTCTCAGGTTAGTGTGGGGTCACCCAGGTGTGGGAGGAGGACACAGGTGTGGGTGTTGGTGCAGGTGTGGGAGACCATGTAGGTGTGGAGGACCACAGATACTAGGGGGGGGGGGGGGAAATGACGATGATGTGTGAGATGACGGGTGTGGCATGTGATATTGGTACATATGAGACTGGGTGTTTAGAAATATGTGGTTTTGGGGGGTGAGTGAGAGTGAGTGAACTGTGGAGGGTGAGAGTGAGTGGAACTGTGAGGGTGAGAGTGAGTGACTGTGAGAGAGGGTGAGTGAGAGTGATTGGACTGTAAGAGAGGGTGAGTGAGAGTGAATGGACTGTGAGAAGGGTGAGTGAGTGGGTGGAGGTTGGTGTGAAATGTCAGCAGGTGAGAGGGTCCACAGTAGTTTCCCCTCACCCCCTCCCCTTCCCCCTCATCCACCTACACTTTCATCCTCATCCACCTGCCTCTTCACTCCAGGACCCCCCCCCACACATCTGCCCTTTCCTCATAACTCCTCATCTGCCATCTGAGGCCAGTGGCACTCACCTCCCCCCCCCTACATCTGAGTGCCTCACACACACTTGTATGCCGCTAGCAGGTGTGTGTGTGACGTGTGTATGAAGCCCTCATGTATGCTGCCCTCACGTCTATGCTTCCCATATGAGTATGCTGCACAGGCACATGTGCAGTCTGCGAGCCTGTCACCCACGCTCCTATGCCTCATGACACTCGTGAGGTACACATACACACACACTCATATTTGGCCAACACACTCATGCCGCCCACATACTCATGCCGCCCACATACTCATGCCGCCCATGGACTCATAGCACCGCCAAACCCATGAGTGTTCATCAATAAACACTCGGGCGTAATAGACGCATTCCAGCACATATGTACGCCCGCACATACGTATACCCGCACGTACGTACGTCCGCACATATGTACGCCCACACGTACACACTGGGAAGCATACACGAACCGCCCTCTCAGACCACCTCGGTAGTTATATAAGTATTTGCGATGGTCCGAAAGCATATTACGGTTTCAGTGATAGCCTACTGACAAACAGGGAAATGAACCTTTGTCCTAAACAGAAATTATTCTCAAGTTATACATTTATTGTAATATAAATCCAGACGGGACACCACGAGCGAAGCTCTCGTCATGTAAGTACATTTAGGTAGTTACGCACACACACACATATATGTAAACAAAACACATAGCCTGTTATACAGGAATTGTAGGTTTATATCTACAGATGACTGGAAGGAAGAGAGACCACGTGGTTTAAGCTGTATATATGTTGTTGTTGTTGAGTTAGGGGCGACGACGATCGTGGGATCGGATGCGCCCCGGCGTACCCGTGAAGGGTGAATCGCAGAAAAGCCAGAAGAGGCGAAACGCCAAGCCAAAACGCGAAACGAGTGACGCCAAGCACTAGAAACTAATATGCCACACGGCAAAGCTACGCACAAAGGGAGAGGCAGAAGCACATAATAGAACAGGGCAAACAAACAGCCAGAAGGGCACACAGCACGTCATAGAGCAAACACACAAGAAATCAGAGCACAAACTTGCCCGGGAACTTGGCCCGCGGGAACCTTACATTGAACGCCTCCCAGAGCACCCATTGCCAAGGGTCTCGTCCATCCACCGGTGACGCCATAACATCTGGAACCGGGGCAACAAACACCTGCAAACTGGGGACCCAGATGGTAGTACTCATGAGGCGAGAAGTCGCCACTCGCCCCCACAGGAAGGGAACTTGCCCCCCACGAAAACACTCCGGTCCGTCAGACAGCAGTAACTCGGCAATCTTCGACCAGTGACCCGGTGGCATCACAGACGCCAGCAACACGTCCCCCAGGGCCCCAACGCGCACCCGCACCACAGGGGTACCCGTGGCCCCGGGCACACCACCAGACGACAGCAGGGAACCCGGACGGCACGCATCCTTCCGTAACGTCACCACCAGGCCACGCCCAGCACCAGAGTCCACACCATCCCTGGCAGCGGGAGCCACCACCCCCCACTGTGGAGAGTCCCCCGGTGGAGAAAGAACAGAAGGCACGTCCGAGACACAGGCACCAGCACCAGCAAGCACATGGACCTCCGCCACCACGAACCGCGGAGACATCGACGCATCCGTATCCACACTGTCAACATCTGAAGCCCCACAGTCACTGAAGTCACCAACGTCGGCCCAGGAAGAAGACGAACGCCGGGAACGTTTGAGCACCGGCCGGATATCGTCACAGCCGGTAAGTGACCCAGAAACACGGGTACCACGAGCCGAAGGAACCGATGCCAGGACGGCAGCAGCCTCTACCACAGGGGGAACCGGGCCACACACAGCAGGAGGCTCCGCAGCCACCCCAGCACCCAGCACATCCGGGACCCGAGTCACGGACACAGGGCCAGGCGCAGCATCAGAAGACGAGGGAGAAGACAGTGACGTCACACAGGGAGCTCCAGGGAGGGCCACAGGAGCAGCTGGGACAGCGACAGGATCAGGCAGACCAACCGACGGTACCTCAAGAACCGGAGGAGGGACGGCAACAACCGGAGGAGGGACGGCAACAACCGGAGGAGGGACGGCAACAACCGGAGGAGGGACGGCAACAACCGGAGGAGGGACGGCAACAACCGGAGGAGGGACGGCAACAACCGGAGGAGGGACGGCAACAACCGGAGGAGGGACGGCAACAACCGGAGGAACGGCAGGCGCCGCCGGGAAGCTGCAGCAGCAGACGGGACGCGCACCACCTCATCAACATCACCGGAGACTGCCGCCAGAGGGAGCGGCGGGAAATCCTCGTCGCGGAACAAGTTGACAGGAGCAGCAGGGGCCTCAGAGCACCCGGCAGCCTGATGCCCCAACAGGCCACACCGGAAACAGGTACGAGGCTGCCGGCCATAATACACCCGGACGTAGTACCCCATAAGCCGGACAGAAGAAGGTATATCCGACCGCAGGCGCATCCCCAACGTGCGAATGTTTGTACGCATCCCAGCATACCGCCCCGAGGAGAGCGTGTTCACCCGCACGCTGACAACAGTACCAAAACCCCCGAAGTAACGCCGGAGGAGGTCATCAGGGAACTCCAGGGGCGCACCATGGACACTGACATAAGTCAGGGCACCACTGCGGTCCGAAATCGCCACAGAGCCGGCATCGTCTGGCAACGGCAACGTACGCCCCCCGTACCGACGGAGGAAGTCCCGGTACTCGTCCTCCCCCACGCCCGTAACTAGCTCCACACCGTAAACAGCTTCCACCGGGACACGAAGCATGTCACACATCACCATCTCGATGGTCGGATAACCAGCCTTACAAGTGAACTCCAGGCCCACGGAGTTCACACGCTGAACAGGAGGAAGATGGCCCCCATGTCAGAACTGCCACGTCAACGCAGCCAGGCAGGCAACAAAACTGGTAGGGCAAAGACAGCTGGGGTTGTTGCTTCAGCTGGGGTTGTTGCTGAGCTGGGGTTGTTGCTGTTGCGAACTCGCTAGAAGAAGTGGTTAGAGGTGTTTATTTGGGTTTAAACTGTTAGTAGATAGAGGTATGGGAATTGATTTGGAGGAAGGAGGTAATAAAAGTATGTGTTTGTGGGAGAAAGGAATTGGCAAAACGATCAGGGAAAGAGAAGGTCCGCAAAATAACAATTCACTTAGGGTATATTACACTAACAGTAGAAGTCTAAGAAATAAAATTAACGAATTAAATGCTCTTGTCTGCACAGAAAAAATAGATATTATTGCACTTACCGAAACGTGGATGAATGTAGAAAATAGAGAACTATTAGCTGAATATCAAATATATGGATTTAAACTATTTCACACAGATAGATATATTAGACGAGGAGGTGGAGTAGCCATATATGTTAGGGACAATTTGAAATGTAGTCTCAAAGAGGGAATCAAAACAGAGCCACACACAGAAACTATTTGGATTGAATTAAACGAAAAAGCTAATAATATTATAATAGGAGTAATATATAGGCCACCAAATTTAGACAGAATGGAAGCAAAGCATCTATGGGATGAAATATCTAGAGCATCTAGATCTAACAGTATTTATGTCATGGGTGACTTTAATTTTAGCGGAATAAACTGGTTGAACAAAACAGGGAATAGTGAAGCAGAAGATTTTCTAGAATTAATTGACGATTGCTTTCTTACGCAACACATTAAGGAACCAACACGGGAAAATAATATTTTAGATTTAGTGTTAACTAACAGGGAAACGCAAATTAATGACATCGAAATAGGGAGTGAGCTAGGGAGCAGTGATCACAAAGAAATCAGATTTAGCATAGAATGGAATAGACCAGTAGGAGAAAATTCTGTTAAAGTGCCAGATTTTCGAAAAGCTGATTTTAATAGCCTAAGAAATTTTTTGGGTCAAATTGATTGGAAAGGCTTGGGTATGGGGTGTGGGCCGGTCTTGGAGCGAGACATGAACCCAGCGATAGGTGACTTAAATGGGGATTTCGATGTGGATTCAATATATAACTTATTTAAGAATATTCTAAACAAAGCACAGGAACGTAGTATACCATACAAATTGAATAGATCGTATACTAATGACCCAAAGTGGATAACAAAGAATTTGAAGAACCTTATAGGTAAAAAGAGAGCTTGGTACAAAAGGATTAAAAATGGGGAGGTCACTTTAGAACAGGAATTCGTACAACTGGTTAGAAATGTTAAAAAAGAGATAAGGAAAGCAAAAAGAAACTATGAAGTTCGCATAGCAGGGCAAGCAAAGACAAATCCTAAAGGGTTTTTTCAGTTATATCGTACTAAGACTAGGGAAAGGATAGGTCCATTAAAAACTGAGACAGGTCAAATAACAGATAGTGATGAAGAGATGAGTAGTATTTTTAATAAATATTTTGTATCTGTATTTACTAAAGAGGAACTTAACAATATGCCTTCAGCCGAACAAGTCCATGTGGGTGGGGACGAGGACAGGTTGACGAGTTTAGCAGTTACCAGGGAGGATGTTCTTAAACAAATAGTAAAACTCAAACCAAACAAATCCCCAGGGCCGGATGAAGTGTTTGCTAGGGTGCTTAAAGAATGCAAAGAGGAGCTTTGTGACCCACTGTCAACCATATTTAATAAATCAATAGAGTCAGGCAGAGTGCCAGAGTTTTTGGAAAGTTGCTAATGTGATACCAGTTTTTAAGAAAGGAGATAGATCACTTGCGTCTAACTATCGACCAATTAGCCTAACGTCTATTGTGGGAAAGTTACTCGAATCTATAATAGCAAATAAAATTCGTCTTCATCTTGAAAAACATAAATTAATAATTGAGTCGCAACATGGTTTTATAAATGGCCGTTCATGTTTAACAAATTTGTTATCTTTTTATTCTAGCATTGTTGAGGCAGTTGATAGTGGTAAGGATTGCGATGTTGTATACCTTGACTTTAGCAAAGCTTTTGATACAGTGCCACATGAAAGACTGATTAAAAAAATAGAGTCTCATGGTATTGGGGGTGCTATATTAAACTGGATTAGGGCATGGCTATACCAAAGGAAACAGAGAGTTAGTATAAATGGAATCAAGTCAGAGTGGGAAAATGTTGTAAGTGGAGTGCCTCAAGGCTCTGTCCTGGGACCTCTGTTGTTTATAATATATATAAATGATTTAGATTCAGGTTTGAGTAGCAACATTTGCAAATTTGCCGATGATACGAAAATCGGTAGGGAAATTAATTCGGAGGAGGACTCACTATCACTTCAAGTTGATCTAGATAGGGTTTTGAAATGGTCAAAGGATTGGCAGATGCAGTTTAATGCTGATAAATGTAAAGTTCTGAGGTTAGGTAATGATGATAGAGTTACAAGATACGAGCTAGATGGTGTTGTGATTGCGAAGTCGGATTGCGAAAGGGATCTGGGAGTTATGATTAGTAAGAATTTAAAACAAAAGGATCAATGCATAAATGTTCGTAATAAGGCAAATCGGACACTTGGATTTATTAATCGCAGCGTTAGTAACAAGACACCTGGTGTGGTTCTCAAGCTATATCTTGCTCTAGTTAGGCCCCATTTAGATTATGCAGTTCAGTTTTGGTCGCCATATTATAGAATGGATATAAATTCACTTGAACGTGTCCAGCGTAGGATGACTAAGTTAATTCCCCAAATTAGAAATCTTTCATATGAAGAAAGATTAACAAAGCTTAAGTTGCATTCACTGGAAAGGCGAAGAGTTAGGGGTGACATGATAGAGGTTTACAAGTGGATGAATGGACATAACCGGGGGGATATTAATAGGGTATTAAAAGTATCAACACAGGACAGAACACGAAACAATGGATATAAATTGGATAAGTTTAGATTTAGGAAAGACTTGGGTAAATACTGGTTCAGTAACAGGGTTGTTGATTTGTGGAACCAATTGCCGCGTAACATTGTGGAGGTGGGGTCCCTCGATTGTTTCAAGCACGGGTTGGACAAGTATATGAGTGGGATTGGGTGGTTATAGAATAGGAGCTGCCTCGTATGGGCCAAAAGGCCTTCTGCAGTTACCTTTGTTCTTATGTTCTTCTTATGTTCTTAAGACGCCCACAACACCTGGCGACCAAAACAGTAAACAACTCCAACAGCCACGGAGGGTCGGTAAACGTCCTCACTCCACGGCTGCTAGCAGTCGACCTAAGCTGTATATATAGAACAGATCCACGAGGCTTCCTCCTCTAACAACAACAACAACAACTGCAATCCGAGCCGTTTTCGACACTATAGGCGTCTGAATCCAAACATGAGAAAATCCACATTCTCATAAGAACACTAAGATATAACCACTATTCAAGAAAGACAACATGATCCTAAAGAAAGGAATAATAACTGCACACCGCTAAATATTATCTATAAAAATTAAGAATAGCGTGTCGAAAATATAAATATTTCGTGAATCCGGTGTAGACGGCTACTTGTCTCACGAACACCGGGGGAGACGACGCTAGCCAGAGGTGTAGACGGCTACTTGTCTCACGAACACCGGGGGAGACGACGCTAGCCAGAGGTGTAGACGGCTACTTGTCTCACGAACACCGGGGGAGACGACGCTAGCCAGAGGTGTAGACGGCTACTTGTCTCACGAACACCGGGGAAGACGACGCTAGCCAGAGGTGTAGACGGCTACTTGTCTCACGAACATCGGGGGAGACGACGCTAGCCAGAGGTGTAGACGGCTACTTGTCTCACGAACACCGGGGGAGACGACGCTAGCCAGAGGTGTAGACGGCTACTTGTCTCACGAACACCGGGGGAGACGACGCTAGCCAGAGGTGTAGACGGCTACTTGTCTCACGAACATCGGGGGAGACGACGCTAGCCAGAGGTGTAGACGGCTACTTGTCTCACGAACACCGGGGGACGACGCTAGCCAGAGAGATTGTAAACATTGCCAAGCGAAGACGTCCCTTGTGCTTAAACGGAAGTTTATAAGCCAGAAACTATTAATATTAATTTTGTAACAACTGCTTGTGCCTCCTTAATGTTATTAAGGTGTAGGATTGTTTATAATAATAGAGAAGAGGAGAAGCAGTGACAACAAAAAGCATAAACGCAATGCATCAAGCCTATACTGACGCCTTCACTGTCGCCACCAGTCCCGTCTCTGTTTACACCACATAAATCCTAATGTTTACACCACATAAATCCTAATGTTTACACTACATAAATCCTAATGTTTACACCACATAAATCCTAATGTTTACACCACATAAATGCTAATGTTTACACCACATAAATCCTAATGTTTACACCACATAAATCCTAATGTTTACACCACATAAATGCTAATGTTTACACCACATAAATCCTAATGTTTACACCACATAAATCCTAATGTTTACACCACATAAATGCTAATGTTTACACCACATAAATCCTAATGTTTACACCACATAAATGCTAATGTTTACACCACATAAATCCTAATGTTTACACCACATAAATCCTAATGTTTACACCACATAAATCCTAATGTTTACACCACATAAATCTTAATGTTTACACCACATAAATCCTAATGTTTACACCACATAAATCCTAATGTTTATACTACATAAATCCTAATGTTTACATCACATAAATCCTAATGTTTACACCACATAAATCCTAATGTTTACACCACATAAATCCTAATGTTTACACCACATAAATCCTAATGTGTACACCACATAAATCCTAATGTGTACACCACATGAATCCTAATGTTTACACCACATAAATCCTAATGTTTACTCCACATAAATCCTAATGTGTACACCACATAAATCCTAATGTGTACACCACATAAATCCTAATGTGTACACCACATAAATCCTAATGTTTACACCACATAAATCTTAAATAGTCACAGTTTAGCTTTTTGGAATCCTATTTAATTCTTACCAAAAACACTAACCCCCTAAAAAACAATGAAAGTAGTTAAGACGAGGGCTGTCGAGCCCAAAGTAATCAAAATATAAAATTTAAGCTATTTAAATTTGTGTATATCAATATATATATATATATATATATATATATATATATATATATATATATATATATATATATATATATATATATATATATATACTTAGTGATAAATAAGCTAGGCCGAAGCTTATAATAAAAGTGGCAGTACCTAATTACGGCACACATTTGTATTATTATCAAAGAGTGCTAATGCGAGGTTACATTCCAGGCTGGTGAATGGTGTGCACATCAGCCGCTGCAAGTAACCCATTATAACTCCTCTAGAAAGAAGCCTGGTACTCGACACGCCGGTCCTGGCTTCATCAACTACAACAGTTAAGACTCGACAAATTATTGTAATGTTATTTTGTAATTTTTGTATTTTTTTATTTTTTTTATATCGAGGGTAAATACCACATTAATTTTGGTCGTTTGGGTTGACAACCAAAACTCCAGGATAATATAAATATATATATATATATATATATATAATATATATATATATATATATATATATATATATATATATATTATATATATATTAGTATATTTTGGTAGCAGTCTTTCCTGTAGACATAAATTATTAAATATGACCGAAAAAGTAAGATTAATAATTTTAACACGAATTTTCTCAATCTTTCGTACATTTCTTTTCACTGTTGGAGGTAAATCAAAAATCAATTCTCCAAAATTCATTTTTATTTCTAGTCTGACGCGACACGAGCGCGTTTCGTAAAACTTATTACATTTTCAAAGACTTTAGTTCACAAATACACAACTGAATAGAACTTACGCATCTCCGATTTTATATCTACATTTGAGTGAGGTGGAAGGGGTGATGTGGCATTAACACAAGACAGAACAAGAGGTGGCATTAATAGGGTATTAATTTCATCAACACAAGACAGAACAAGAGGTGGCATTAATAGGGTATTAATTTCATCAACACAAGACAGAACACGAAACAATGGGTATTGATTAGAAGTGTTTGTAGAAAGCCTATTGGTCCATATTTCTTGATGCTTCTATATTGGAGCGGAGTCTTGAGGTGGGTAGAATATAGTTGTGCAATAATTGGCTGTTGATTGCTGGTGTTGACTTCTTGATGTGTAGTGCCTCGCAAACGTCAAGCCGCCTGCTATCGCTGTATCTATCGATGATTTCTGTGTTGTTTACTAGGATTTCTCTGGCGATGGTTTGGTTGTGGGAAGAGATTATATGTTCCTTAATGGAGACCTGTTGCTTATGCAACAGGTTAGAATTATTAATCTTACTTTTTCGGTCATATTTAATAATATATATATATATATATATATATATATATATATATATATATATATATATTATTATAATGTATATATATATATATGTTTGTGTGTGTGTGTGTGTGTGTGTGTGTGTGTGTGTATGTATATGTATCAACAGAAATAGCTTAGTAAACAACTCAGCAGAGACGTAATGATGACTAAGACCTCTTAAGAACAAGAGTAAACAGAGTGAGAATGGTCGAGGCAGGCATGCCACACCCAGGATAACTCAAGTGTCTAAAGCCAAGATGGTCGGCATATTACTAACTAGGCTAGTCATACTACTAACTAACTAAGGTAGGCATTTGTTGTTACAAGTGTTGTTGTTACAGGTGATGTTGTGGTGGTGGCTGTGTTTGTTGGTACAGCTGTTGTTATTGTTGTGGCTGTGTTTGCTGGTACAGATGCTCTTGTGGCTGTGTTTGTTGGTACAGCTGTTGTTATTGTTGTGGCTGTGTTTGCTGGTACAGATGCTCTTGTGGCTGTGTTTGTTGGTACAGATGCTGTTGTGACTGTGTTTACTGGTACAGTTGCTGTTGTGGCTGTGTTTGCTGGTACAGTTGCTGTTGTGGCAGTGTTTGCTGGTACAGTTGCTGTTGTGGCTGTGTTTGCTGGTACAGTTGCTGTTGTGGCTGTGTTTGCTGGTACAGTTGCTGTTGTGGCTGTGTTTGCTGGTACAGATGCTGTTGTGGCTGTGTTTGCTGGTACAGTTGCTGTTGTGACTGTGTTTGCTGGTACAGTTGCTGTTGTGGCTGTGTTTGCTGGTACAGATGCTGTTGTGACTGTGTTTGCTGGTACAGTTGCTGTTGTGACTGTGTTTGCTGGTACAGTTGCTGTTGTGGCTGTACTTGTTGGTACAGTTGCTGTTGTGACTGTGTTTGCTGGTACAGATGCTGTTGTGGCTGTGCTTGCTGGTACAGTTGCTGTTGTGGCAGTGTTTGCTGGTACAGTTGCTGTTGTGACTGTGTTTGCTGGTACAGTTGCTGTTGTGGCTGTGTTTGCTGGTACAGTTGCTGTTGTGGCTGTGTTTGCTGGTACAGTTGCTGTTGTGGCTGTACTTGTTGGTACAGGTGCTGTTGTGGCTGTACTTGTTGGTACAGTTGCTGTTGTGGCTGTACTTGTTGGTACAGTTGCTGTTGTGGCTGTACTTGTTGGTACAGTTGCTGTTGTGGCTGTACTTGTTGGTACAGTTGCTGTTGTGACTGTGTTTGCTGGTACAGATGCTGTTGTGACTGTGTTTGCTGGTACAGATGCTGTTGTGGCTGTGTTTGCTGGTACAGTTGCTGTTGTGACTTTGTTTGCTGGTACAGTTGCTGTTGTGGCTGTACTTGTTGGTACAGTTGCTGTTGTGGCTGTACTTGTTGGTACAGTTGCTGTTGTGGCTGTACTTGTTGGTACAGTTGCTGTTGTGGCTGTACTTGCTGGTCTGGCTGGTGTGGGGGGTCTGGCTGGTGTGTGAGGTCTGGCTGGTGTGGGAGGTCTGGCTGGTGTGGGAGGTCTGGCTGGTGTGGGGGGTCTGGCTGGTGTGGGGGGTCTGGCAGGTATTTCTACAAACCTAGCCTAAACTAACCTAACTTAACCTGCAAACCTAGCCTATTTCCTAGTCAAAACAAACATATCCTAATCTAAGCTAACCTAACGTAACTAACTCCTGGATACCTATTTACTGTTAGGTGAATAGATGTATTCGGTGATAGGAAACGCTACCTACAATTACAGCCCTTCTTCTTTTTCTATTTCTACAAACCTAGCCTATTTCCTAGCCTAAACTAACCTAACCTAAGGTAATCTAACTAACTCCTGGATACCTATTTACTGCTACGTGAACAGAGAAGACACGCTACCAACATTTACTGCCCTATTTCTATTTCAACAAAAATAGCCTATTTCTTAGCCTAAACTAATCTAACCTAATTAAACCTAACCTAACCTAATCTAACCTTACCTATATATACTTCACTACTCACTATCATCATCACTACCACACTACTCACTAACATCATCACTACCTCACTACTCACCATCATCATCACTACCACAATACTCACTAACATCATCACTACCTCACTACTCACCATCATCATCATTACCTCACTACTCACCATCACTACCACACTACTCACCATCATCACTACCACACTACTCACCATCATCATCATTACCTCACTACTCACCATCACTACCACACTACTCACCATCATCACTACCTCACTACTCACTAACATCATCACTTCCTCACTACTCACCATCATCATCACTACCTCTCTACTCACCATCATCATCACTACCTCTCTACTCACCATCATCATTACCTCACTACTCACCATCATCATCACTACCTCACCATCATCATCACTACCTCTACTCACCATCATCATCACTACCTTTCTACTCACCATCATCATCATTACCTCACTACTAACCATCATCATCACTACCTCACTATCATCATCATCATCATTACCTCACTACTCACCATTACTACCACACTACTCACCATCATCACTACCTCACTACTCACCATCACTACCACACTACTCACCATCATCACTACTCACTAACATCATCACTTCCTCACTACTCACTATCATCATCACTACTCACCATCATCACTACCACACTACTCATAAACATCATCACTACCACACTACTCACCATCATCACTACCACACTACTCACCATCATCACTACCACACTACTCACCATCATCACTACCACACTACTCTTAACCATCATCACTACCTCACCATCATCATCACTACCACACTACTCACCATCATCACTACCACACTACTCTTAACCATCATCACTACCTCACCATCATCATCACTACCTCACCATCATCACTACCTCACCATCATCATCACTACCTCACCATCATCATCACTACCTCACTACTCACCATCATCACTACCACAATACTCACCATCATCATCACTACCACAATACTCACGATCAACATCACTAACCACACTACTTAGGAACACCATCACTACCTCACTACTCACCATCATCATCACTATCACACTACTCACCATCATCATCACTACCTCACTATTCACCATCATCATCACTACCTCACTACTCACTATCATCATCACTACTACAATACTCACGATCAACATCACTAACCACACTACTCACTATCATCATCACTACCACACTACTCACCATCATCACTACCATACTATTCACTATCATCACTACCTCACTACTCACCATCATCACTACCACTACTCTCTATCATCACTTCTCACCATCAGCGTCACTACCTCACTATCATCATCACTACCACACTACTCACCATCATCATCACTACCACACTATTCACTATCATCATCACTACCTCACTACTCACCATCATCATCACTACCACACTACTCACCATCATCATAACTACCTCACTACTCACTATCATCATCACTACCACACTACTCACCATCATCATCACTACCACACTACTCACTATCATCACTTCTATCACTACTCACCATCATCATCACTACCACACTACTCACCATCATCATCACTACCACACTACTCACCATCATCATCACTACCTCACTACTCACTATCATCATCACTACCTCACTACTCACCATCATCACTACCTCACTACTCACTATCATCATCACTACTCACCATCATCATCACTACCACACTATTCACTATCATTATCACTACCACACTACTCACCATCATCATCACTACCACACTATTCACTATCATCATCACTACCTCACTATCACCATCACTACCTCACTATCATAATAACTACCACACTACTCACCATCATCATCACTACCACACTATTCACTATCATCATCACTACTCACTATCATCACTTCTATCACTTCTCACCATCATCATCACTACCACACTATTCACCATCATCACTACTACACTACTCACTATCATCATCACTACCACACTATTCACTATCATCATCACTACCACACTACTCACCATCATCATCTTTACCTCACTACTCACCATCATCATCACTACATCACTATCATCATCACTACCACACTACTCACCATCATCATCACTACCACACTACTCACCATCATCATCACTACCTCACTACTCACCATCATCATCACTACCTCACTACTCACTATCATCATCACTACCTCACTACTCACCATCATCACTACCACACTACTCACTATCATCACTTCTCACCATCATCATCACTACCTCACTACTCACTATCATCATCACTACCACACTATTCACCATCATCATCACTACCACACTTCACTATCATCATCACTACCACACTACTCACCATCATCATCACTACCTCACTACTCACCATCATCATCACTACCACACTACTCACCATCATCATCACTACCTCACTACTCACCATCATCATCACTACCACACTACTCACCATCATCATCACTACCACACTTCACCATCATCATCACTACCTCACTACTCACTATCATCATCACTACCACACTATTCACTATCATCATCACTACCACACTACTCACCATCATCATCACTACCACACTACTCACCATCATCATCACTACCTCACTACTCACCATCATCACTACTCACTATCACTACCACACTACTCACCGAGTAGTGTGGTAGTGATGATAGTGAGTAGTGTGGTAGTGATGATGGTGAGTAGTGTTGTAGTGATGATGTTTATGAGTAGTGTGGTAGTGATGATGGTGGGTAGTGATAATGGTGAGTAGTGATGATGATGATGATGGTGAGTAGTGAGGAAGTGATGATGTTAGTGAGTAGTGAGGAAATGATGATGGTGGTGAGTAGAGAAGTGGTGATGATGATGGTGAGTAGTGAGGTAGTGATGATGGTAAGTAGTGTGGTAGTGATGGTGGTGAGTAGAGAAGTAGTGATGATGATGGTGAGTAGTGAGGTAGTGATGATGGTGAGTAGTGTGGTAGTGATGGTGAGTAGTGAGGTAATGTTGATGAAGGTGAGTAGTGAGGTAATGATGACGATGGCGAGTAGTGTGGTAGTGATGATGTTAGTGAGTAGAGAGGTAGTGATGATGATGGTGAGTAGAGAGGTAGTGATGATGATGGTGAGTAGTGAGGTAATGATGATGATGGCGAGTAGTGTGGTAGTGATGATGTTAGTGAGTAGAGAGGTAGTGATGATGATGGTGAGTAGAGAGGTAGTGATGATGATGGTGAGGTAGTGATGATGATGGTGAGTAGTGAGGTAATGATGATGGTGATTAGAGAGGTAGTGATGATGATGGTGAGTAGAGAGGTAGTGATGATGATGGTGAGTAGTGAGGTAGTGATGATGTTAGTGAGTATTGTGGTAGTGATGATGATGGTGAGTAGTGATGTAGTGATGATGATGGTGAGTAGAGAGGTAGTGATGATGATGGTGAGTAGTGAGGTAGTGATGATGTTAGTGAGTAGTGTGGTAGTGATGATGATGGTGAGTAGAGAGGTAGTGATGATGTTAGTGAGTAGAGAGGTAGTGATGATGATGGTGAGTAGAGAGGTAGTGATGATGATGGTGAGGTAGTGATGATGATGGTGAGGTAGTGATGATGATGGTGAGTAGTGAGGTAATGATGATGGTGAGAGAGGTAGTGATGATGATGGTGAGTAGAGAGGTAGTGATGATGATGGTTAGTAGTGAGGTAATGATGATGATGGTGAATAGAAAGGTAGTGATGATGATGGTGAGTAGAGGTAGTGATGATGATGGTGAGGTAGTGATGATGATGGTGAGTAGTGAGGTAATGATGATGGTGAGTAGAGAGGTAGTGATGATGATGGTGAGTAGAGAGGTAGTGATGATGATGGTGAGTAGTGAGGAAGTGATGATGTTAGTGAGTAGTGAGGTAGTGATGATGGTGAGTAGTGTGGTAGTGATGGTGAGTAGTGAGGTAATGATGGTGATGGTGAGTAGTGTGGTAGTGATGATGGTGAGTAGTGTGGTAGTGATGGTGAGTAGTGAGGTAATGATGATGATGGTGAGTAGTGAGGTAGTGATGATGTTAGTGAGTATTGTGGTAGTGATGATGATGGTGAGCAGTGAGGTAGTGATGATGTTAGTGAGTAGTGTGGTAGTGATGATGATAGTGAGTAGTGAAGTATATATATAGGTAAGGTTAGATTAGGTTAGGTTAGGTTTAAGGTTAGATTAGTTTAGGCTATGAAATAGGCTATTTTTGTTGAAATAGAAATAGGGCAGTAATTGTTGGTAGCGTGTCTTCTCTGTTCACGTAGAGTAAATAGGTATCCAGGAGTTAGTTAGATTACCTTAGGTTAGGTTAGTTTAGGCTAGGAAATAGGCTAGGTTTGTAGAAATAGAAAAAGAAGAAGGGCTGTAATTGTAGGTAGCGTTTCCTATCACCGAATACATCTATTCACCTAACAGTAAATAGGTATCCAGGAGTTAGTTACGTTAGGTTAGGTTAGGTTAGCTTAGATTAGGTTATGTTTGTTTTGACTAGGAAATAGGCTAGGTTTGCAGGTTAAGTTAGGTTAGTTTAGGCTAGGTTTGTAGAAATAGAAAATGGGCTGTAATTGTTGGTAGCCTATCTAACCTAACCAAGGAACCTAACCAACCAACCTAATCAACCAACGTAACCAACCAACCTAATCAACCAACGTAACCAACCAACCTAATCAACCAACGTAACCAACCAACCTAATCAACCAACCTAACCAACCAACCTAACCAACCAACCTAACCAACGTAACCAACCAACCTAACCAATGTAACCAACCAACCTAACCAACGTAACCAACCAACCTAACCAATGTAACCAACCTAAGCAACCAACCTAAGCAACCTAACCTAACCAACCAACCAACCTAACCAACCAACCAACCTAACCAACCAACCAACCTAACCTAACCTAACCTAACCTAACCTAACCAACCTAACAAACCAACCAACCAACCTAAGCTATCTAACCTAACCAACCAACCTAAGCTATCTAACCTAACCAACCAACCTAAGCTATCTAACCTAACCAAGCAACCTAACCAAGCTACCTAACCAACCAACCTAAGCAACCAACCTAAGCAACCAACCTAAGCAACCAACCTAAGCAACCTAACCTAACCAACCTAACCTAACCAACCAACCTAAGCAACCAACCTAAGCAACCAACCTAAGCAACCTAACCTAACCAACCTAACCTAACAAACCAACCAACCTAACCTAACCAACCAACCTAACAAACCAACCTAACCAACCTAACCTAACAAACCAACCTAACCTAACAAACCAACCTAACCAACCAACCTAACCTAACCAACCAACCTAACCAACCAACCTAACGAACCAACCTAACCTAACCTAACCTAACCTAACCTAATCTAACCTAACCAACCTAACCTAACAAACCAACCTAACCAACCAACCTAACAAACCAACCTAACCAACCAACCTAACAAACCAACCTAACAAACCAACCAACCTAACCAACGTAACCAACCAACCAACGTAACCAACCAACCTAACCAACGTAACCAACCATCCTAACCAACGTGACCAAACCAACCAACCAATGTAATAACGTAACCAACTTAAGTTGGTTAGTGATACTAACCAACTACTAACACTGCTAACAACAATGGTACTAACCAACTTAAGTTGGTTAGTACCAACTAAGGTACTAACCTAAGCAACCTAACCTAACCAACCAACCTAAGCTATCTAACCTAACCAACCAACCTAAGCTATCTAACCTAACCAACCAACCTAAGCTATCTAACCTAACAAAGCAACCTAACCAACCAACCTAACCAACCAACCAACCTAACCAACCAACCTAAGCAATGTAACCTAACCTGAGCAACCTAACCTAACCAACGTAACCAACCAACCTAAGCAATGTAACCTAACCTGAGCAACCTAACCTAACCAACGTAACCAACCAACCTAAGCAATGTAACCTAACCTGAGCAACCTAGCCTGAGCAACCTAACCTAACCAACCAACCTAACCTAACCAACCAACCAACCTAACCAACCAACCTAACCTGAGCAACCAACCAACCTAACCTAACCAACCAACCTAACCTGAGCAACCTAACCTGAGCAACCTAACCTGAGCAACCTAACCTAACCAACCAACCTAACCTAACCAACCAACCTAACCAACCAACCTAACCAACCAACCTAAGCAACCAACCTAACCTAACCAACCAACCTAACCAACCAACCTTAACCTAACCAACCAACCTTAACCTAACCAACCTAACCTTAACCTAACCAACCTAACCTAACCAACCAACCTAACCAACCAACCTTAACCTAACCAACCAACCTAACCAACCAACCTAACCAACCAACCTTAACCTAACCAACCAACCTAACCAACCTAACCTAACCAACCAACCCAACCTTAACCTAACTAACCAACCTAACCAACCTAACCTAACCAACCAACCTAACCCACCTAACCTGACAACCTAACCTGAGCAACCTAACCTAACCAACCAACCTAACCAACCAACCAACCTAACCAACCAACCTAACCTAACCAACCAACCTAACCAACCAACCTAACCAACCAACCAACCTAACCAACCAACCTAACCAACCAACCTAACCTAACCAACCAACCTAACCAACCTAACCTAACCAACCAACCTTAACCTAACCAACCTTAACCTAACCAACCAACCTTAACCTAACCAACCAACCTTAACCTAACCAACCAACCTAACCAACCTAACCTAACCAACCAACCTAACCTAACCAACCAACCAACCTAACCAACCAACCAACCTAACCAACCGACCTAACCAACCAACCGACCTAACCAACCAACCTAACCTAACCTAACCAACCAACCTAACCTAACCAACCAACCTAACCTAACCAACCAACCAACCGACCTAACCAACCAACCGACCCAACCAACCAACCTAACCAACCAACCCTAACCAACCTAATTATGTTATTATATTATTATTATTATTATATTATTATTATTATTTTATTATTATTATTATATTATATTATTATATTATTATTATTATTATTATATATTATATTATTATTATACAACCTTATTATATTATCAACTCCCTTCTTATTATCTGACACCAACCTTCGGTTCGTGTCAGAGTCCATGAGTGTCCGTGTGCGTGTCCGTGTGAGTGTCCGTGTCCGTGTATCCAAGGGGTTTTGGGTCCAGGAAGCTATTTGTGTCGACCCAAATTGCCTCCCTTCTCCCCACCTGAAATCCAGGTGGATTGAAAGACCTGCCCGAGGTCAGTGGATCCAGGTATCCGTCCGTGGCCCCCCGGACTTCAACCCTTCCCCACATTCCAAGGAGTCGGTCAATCAATCTTCGGCTATCCAGAGAATCTATCGAAACTGATGCTCCTACAGGAGGGGACACACAGAGAAATCTGTGCCCTGTACTTGCAACCGTTCCGACAGGCTCGAACGCAGATCTATCCGGATTAGGAACTTGTTCTATCCGACTAGGCCACGCTGGAGTTGCCTTCTGAATCAAATTTGCACTTGTATTTATATCTCATAGCAAGGTTAGTTAGTGTCTATTTATCAACAGTTGCAATGATTGATATGTTAAGTTGTTAATTTGTGTTGACAGTTAGAAATACCAGACAGCTTTGTTTGATAAGGTTGCAGTCCCGTGAGGCAGTGTTATGGATGAATATTGGAGAATTTAGGCTAACTGACATGTGTGTGTGTGTGTGTGTGTGTGTGTGGTGTGTGTGTGTACTCACCTAGTTGTACTCACCTAGTTGTGTTTGCGGGGGTTGAGCTCTGGCTCTTTGGTCCCGCCTCTCAACCGTCAATCAACAGGTATACAGATTCCTGAGCCTATTGGGCTCTATCATATCTACACTTGAAACTGTGTATGGAGTCAGCCTCCACCACATCACCTCCTAATGCATTCCATTTGTCAACCACTCTGACACTAAACAAGTTCTTTCAAATATCTCTGTGGCTCATTTGGGCACTCAGTTTCCACCTGTGTCCCCTGTGTCCCCTGTGTCAACCGACTGTCTCACCACTCGGCTGTTAAAGGCTTTGTCTCAGGTTAGTGTGGGTCACCCAGGTGTGGGAGGAGACACAGGTGTGGGTGTTGGTGCAGGTGTGGGAGACCATGTAGGTGTGGAGGACCACAGATACTAGGGGGGGGGGGAAATGACGATGATGTGTGAGATGACGGGTGTGGCATGTGATATTGGTACATATGACTGGGTGTTTAGAAATATGTGGTTTTGGGGGGTGAGTGAGAGTGAGTGAACTGTGAGGGTGAGAGTGAGTGAACTGTGAGGGTGAGAGTGAGTGACTGTGAGAGAGGGTGAGTGAGAGTGATTGGACTGTAAGAGAGGGTGAGTGAGAGTGAATGGACTGTGAGAAGGGTGAGTGAGTGGGTGGAGGTTGGTGTGAAATGTCAGCAGGTGAGAGGGTCCACAGTAGTTTCCCCTCACCCCCTCCCCTTCCCCCTCATCCACCTACACTTTCATCCTCATCCACCTGCCTCTTCACTCCAGGACCCCCCCCCACACATCTGCCCTTTCCTTATAACTCCTCATCTGCCATCTGAGGCCAGTGGCACTCACCTCCCCCCCCCTACATCTGAGTGCCTCACACACACTTGTATGCCGCTAGCAGGTGTGTGTGTGACGTGTGTATGAAGCCCTCATGTATGCTGCCCTCACGTCTATGCTTCCCATATGAGTATGCTGCACAGGCACATGTGCAGTCTGCGAGCCTGTCACCCACGCTCCTATGCCTCATGACACTCGTGAGGTACACATACACACACACTCATATTTGGCCAACACACTCATGCCGCCCACATACTCATGCCGCCCACATATCATGCCGCCCACATACTCATGCCGCCCATGGACTCATAGCACCGCCAAACCCATGAGTGTTCATCAATAAACACTCGGGCGTAATAGACGCATTCCAGCACATATGTACGCCCGCACATACGTATACCCGCACGTACGTACGTCCGCACATATGTACGCCCACACGTACACACTGGGAAGCATACACGAACCGCCCTCTCAGACCACCTCGGTAGTTATATAAGTATTTGCGATGGTCCGAAAGCATATTACGGTTTCAGTGATAGCCTACTGACAAACAGGGAAATGAACCTTTGTCCTAAACAGAAATTATTCTCAAGTTATACATTTATTGTAATATAAATCCAGACGGGACACCACGAGCGAAGCTCTCGTCATGTAAGTACATTTAGGTAGTTACGCACACACACACATATATGTAAACAAAACACATAGCCTGTTATACAGGAATTGTAGGTTTATATCTACAGATGACTGGAAGGAAGAGAGACCACGTGGTTTAAGCTGTATATATGTTGTTGTTGTTGAGTTAGGGGCGACGACGATCGTGGGATCGGATGCGCCCCGGCGTACCCGTGAAGGGTGAATCGCAGAAAAGCCAGAAGAGGCGAAACGCCAAGCCAAAACGCGAAACGAGTGACGCCAAGCACTAGAAACTAATATGCCACACGGCAAAGCTACGCACAAAGGGAGAGGCAGAAGCACATAATAGAACAGGGCAAACAAACAGCCAGAAGGGCACACAGCACGTCATAGAGCAAACACACAAGAAATCAGAGCACAAACTTGCCCGGGAACTTGGCCCGCGGGAATCTTACATTGAACGCCTCCCAGAGCACCCATTGCCAAGGGTCTCGTCCATCCACCGGTGACGCCATAACATCTGGAACCGGGGCAACAAACACCTGCAAACTGGGGACCCAGATGGTAGTACTCATGAGGCGAGAAGTCGCCACTCGCCCCCACAGGAAGGGAACTTGCCCCCCACGAAAACACTCCGGTCCGTCAGACAGCAGTAACTCGGCAATCTTCGACCAGTGACCCGGTGGCATCACAGACGCCAGCAACACGTCCCCCAGGGCCCCAACGCGCACCCGCACCACAGGGGTACCCGTGGCCCCGGGCACACCACCAGACGACAGCAGGGAACCCGGACGGCACGCATCCTTCCGTAACGTCACCACCAGGCCACGCCCAGCACCAGAGTCCACACCATCCCTGGCAGCGGGAGCCACCACCCCCTGTGGAGAGTCCCCCGGCGGAGAAGGAACCGAAGGCACGTCCGAGACACAGGCACCAGCACCGGCAGGCACATGGACCTCCGCCACCACGAACCGCGGAGACATCGACGCATCCGTATCCACACTGTCAACATCTGAAGCCCCACAGTCACTGAAGTCACCAACGTCGGCCCAGGAAGAAGACGAACGCCGGGAACGTTTGAGCACCGGCCGGATATCGTCACAGCCGGTAAGTGACCCAGAAACACGGGTACCACGAGCCGAAGGAACCGATGCCAGGACGGCAGCAGCCTCTACCACAGGGGGAACCGGGCCACACACAGCAGGAGGCTCCGCAGCCACCCCAGCACCCAGCACATCCGGGACCCGAGTCACGGACACAGGGCCAGGCGCAGCATCAGAAGACGAGGGAGAAGACAGTGACGTCACACAGGGAGCTCCAGGGAGGGCCACGGGAGCAGCTGGGACAGCGACAGGATCAGGCAGACCAACCGACGGTACCTCAAGAACCGGAGGAGGGACGGCAACAACCGGAGGAGGGACGGCAACAACCGGAGGAGGGACGGCAACAACCGGAGGAGGGACGGCAACAACCGGAGGAGGGACGGCAACAACCGGAGGAGGGACGGCAACAACCGGAGGAGGGACGGCAACAACCGGAGGAACGTCAGGCGCCGCCGGGAAGCTGCAGCAGCAGACGGGACGCGCACCACCTCATCAACATCACCGGAGACTGCCGCCAGAGGGAGCGGCGGGAAATCCTCGTCGCGGAACAAGTTGACAGGAGCAGCAGGGGCCTCAGAGCACCCGGCAGCCTGATGCCCCAACAGGCCACACCGGAAACAGGTACGAGGCTGCCGGCCATAATACACCCGGACGTAGTACCCCATAAGCCGGACAGAAGAAGGTATATCCGACCGCAGGCGCATCCCCAACGTGCGAATGTTTGTACGCCTCCCAGCATACCGCCCCGAGGAGAGCGTGTTCACCCGCACGCTGACAACAGTACCAAAACCCCCGAAGTAACGCCGGAGGAGGTCATCAGGGAACTCCAGGGGCGCACCATGGACACTGACATAAGTCAGGGCACCACTGCGGTCCGAAATCGCCACAGAGCCGGCATCGTCTGGCAACGGCAACGTACGCCCCCCGTACCGACGGAGGAAGTCCCGGTACTCGTCCTCCCCCACGCCCGTAACTAGCTCCACACCGTAAACAGCTTCCACCGGGACACGAAGCATGTCACACATCACCATCTCGATGGTCGGATAACCAGCCTTACAAGTGAACTCCAGGCCCACGGAGTTCACACGCTGAACAGGAGGAAGATGGCCCCCATGTCAGAACTGCCACGTCAACGCAGCCAGGCAGGCAACAAAACTGGTAGGGCAAGACGCCCACAACACCTGGCGACCAAAACAGTAAACAACTCCAACAGCCACGGAGGGTCGGTAAACGTCCTCACTCCACGGCTGCTAGCAGTCGACCTAAGCTGTATATATAGAACAGATCCACGAGGCTTCCTCCTCTAACAACAACAACAACAACTGCAATCCGAGCCGTTTTCGACACTATAGGCGTCTGAATCCAAACATGAGAAAATCCACATTCTCATAAGAACACTAAGATATAACCACTATTCAAGAAAGACAACATGATCCTAAAGAAAGGAATAATAACTGCACACCGCTAAATATTATCTATAAAAATTAAGAATAGCGTGTCGAAAATATAAATATTTCGTGAATCCGGTGTAGACGGCTACTTGTCTCACGAACACCGGGGAAGACGACGCTAGCCAGAGGTGTAGACGGCTACTTGTCTCACGAACACCGGGGGAGACGACGCTAGCCAGAGGTGTAGACGGCTACTTGTCTCACGAACACCGGGGGAGACGACGCTAGCCAGAGGTGTAGACGGCTACTTGTCTCACGAACACCGGGAGACGACGCTAGCCAGAGGTGTAGACGGCTACTTGTCTCACGAACACCGGGGGAGACGACGCTAGCCAGAGGTGTAGACGGCTACTTGTCTCACGAACACCGGGGGAGACGACGCTAGCCAGAGGTGTAGACGGCTACTTGTCTCACGAACACCGGGGGAGACGACGCTAGCCAGAGGTGTAGACGGCTACTTGTCTCACGAACACCGGGGGAGACGACGCTAGCCAGAGGTGTAGACGGCTACTTGTCTCACGAACACCGGGGGAGACGACGCTAGCCAGAGGTGTAGACGGCTACTTGTCTCACGAACACCGGGGAAGACGACGCTAGCCAGAGGTGTAGACGGCTACTTGTCTCACGAACACCGGGGAAGACGACGCTAGCCAGAGGTGTAGACGGCTACTTGTCTCACGAACACCGGGGGAGACGACGCTAGCCAGAGGTGTAGACGGCTACTTGTCTCACGAACACCGGGGGAGACGACGCTAGCCAGAGGTGTAGACGGCTACTTGTCTCACGAACACCGGGGAAGACGACGCTAGCCAGAGGTGTAGACGGCTACTTGTCTCACGAACACCGGGGGAGACGACGCTAGCCAGAGGTGTAGACGGCTACTTGTCTCACGAACACCGGGGAAGAAGACGCTAGCCAGAGGTGTAGACGGCTACTTGTCTCACGAACACCGGGGGAGACGATGCTAGCCAGAGGTGTAGACGGCTACTTGTCTCACGAACACCGGGGGAGACGACGCTAGCCAGAGGTGTAGACGGCTACTTGTCTCACGAACACCGGGGAAGACGACGCTAGCCAGAGGTGTAGACGGCTACTTGTCTCACGAACACCGGGGAAGACGACGCTAGCCAGAGGTGTAGACGGCTACTTGTCTCACGAACACCGGGGGAGACGACGCTAGCCAGAGGTGTAGACGGCTACTTGTCTCACGAACACCGGGGGACGACGCTAGCCTAATCTATCCAACCACACAACCAACCAACCCAAACAACCAACCTAACCAAACCAACCAACCTAACCAACCAACCAAAGCTATCTAACTTAACCAACCAACTAAACCAACCAACCTAACCAACGAACCTAAGCTATCTAACTTAACCAACCAACCTAACCAACCTAACCTAACCAACCACCTAACTAACCAATCTAATCAACCAACCAACCCAGGCAACCTAATCTAACCAACCAACCAGGCTAACCAACCAACCCAACCAACCAACCTAACCAACCAACCTAAGCTATCTAACTTAACCAACCAACCAATCTAATCAACCACCCCTAATCAACCAACCTAACCTAACCAACCTAACCTAACCAACCCACCTAATCAACCACCCCTAATCAACCAACCTAACCAACCTAACCTAACCAACCAATCCAACCAATCCAACCAACCCAACCAACCTAACCAACCAACCAATCTAATCAACCACCCCTAATCAACCAACCTAACCAACCTAACCTAACCAACCAATCCAACCAATCCAACTAATCCAACCAACCTAACCAACCTACCTAAGCTATCTAACCTATCCAACCAACCTAACCAACCAACCAATCTAATCAACCACCCCTAATCAACCAACCTAATCAACCAACTTAACCAACCAACCTAACCAACCAACCTAACTAAGATAATCTAACCAACCAACCTAACCAACCAACATAATCAACCAATGTAACCAACCTAACCAACCAACCACCCTAACCAACCTAACCTAACCAACCAACCTAACCTAACCTAACCAACCAACCTAACCAACCAAGTAACCTAACCAACCAACCCAACCAACCTTACCTAACCAACCAACTTAATCAACCAACCTAATCAACCAACCTAATCCAACCAAAAACCAACAC